>NW_018020830.1:0-79637 GCF_002006095.1 Pseudomyrmex gracilis | reverse complement strand
TGTCACTCAAATGTATCGCGTAAAAAAACCGTATGGATCCCTCAACCGTAGTATTTGTTCTACAAATCATAATAGAGAAGTATCATATTCTTTTGGTTGAGGCAACAATATATGCGAATATACTAATTGAATATTACGTATCATTTAAATATGGCTGTGCGAACTATATAAATGAGCTTATGTCAACAGCAACTTTTGATGTAATATCTATTTAACTTGAACTCATATCAATTGCTGTTCTAACCATAGATAATGTGATTCTAGCAACCATAACAGTTTTCTCCGTGTGCTTGTGCGACCGGCGAAGTGTACAGTAACCATTTGTCATTTCGTGGATATACGTCCAACAATTGGTGACGTATGAATCACCAATTGCTCAGTTATATGCCGGTGTATACGTTAGTGTCTATAATTCGCAAGTTATTTGACAACAACTTTCCTATTAGTTTCGCACACAACTGATCAATGTGTAATGACACTTATTTTCCAAGCATTCTTGCATTTGCAAAATTAACGAGCTTTTACGCGTGCAGTGTCATCTTTTACTTTTTTAAGATGATCACTTTTATCGAAAGAATTCCGACTTTTGATCTTTCCCTCTCGATTGTTCATTGTTTTTGTTTGTGCAATAATAACGCACGTGTATAAATATAGTAGCCTCTTCTCTGATCTGACGGTTTTTGTTTTGTTTATCACAAATGGAGTGTTTCCGAATTGGCGACGGAAAATCTGGTCACTTTGTTGAAAGATTTATCGTAATACGTTGTTATTATTTTTGTCTCTTCAAACATACAACGTCGAAGTTGAGAGAGAGAGAGAGAGAGAAAAAAAAAGACGGAGTTTTTAAAAAATATCGTAAAAAAACAAAATCCAGATGTTCAAGGATGCGATTGAGCGCGATATCCGCGTTCCTCGAGGTCGCGTGGCGCGACGGCGAAGCTCGTCTTCGCCGATATTTTCTTTTGATCTGTCAAGGACGAGAGTTCGTTGTCTAAGCGAATCGACGGCGAATCGGCGGGATAGTAGTGCTCTCGAAACGCGCGGCGGGGATGCATTAAATGCCGAGGCATTTGATGTCAAAAGGTGGCGGCGTGGGGTGAGAGAGAGAGAGAGAGAGAGAGAAGGAGAGAGAGAGAGTGGGTGGCATAATGGCAGCGAGCGCCGAAGACTTCGACGACGACGATGGAGGGCGGACGGACATTCGCGGCGAAGGATTAAAGCGCCGCCAGTGCGCGAGATCAAAGGAGAATAAGTAGATCTGTCGCCGGCAGAAACTCACAAGGAATGCAATCGATCACGACGCGAAATCGCAAAATCCTCCACTTCAATCGCGCTCTCCTGTTCTCGGGGGGTGGAGGGGAGGGGGGAAAGCGGGGAAAGGGGGAAACTATTCTCTCGTTTGCCCCGCGAAGCGAAATTCACGCTCGTTTTCCTCTCTCGATTATATTGCGTGTGTACGAGGCGCGATTACACGATGAATAGAAATGCGGTTTTTTCTCATGTCATCGTTTTCATCGAGGAGATGAGAAAGAAGAAGAAGAAGAAGAAGAAGAAGAAGAAGAAGAGAGTAATTTAGAAGATATACTGTTAGGGGGTGAAGAAGTTAGAGCGCGCAATCGTACGTCATATCGCGTCGCATACACATACATAAATGTAAGAAGAAGCAATAGATCATAGCGAGTCTAATCAAGCGTAATGCGGTGTAATCCGACGCTAATAAAATAGAATAATCCGAGCGTCAGTATTTATATCAAGTAGTTTAATTTATCCGCAGTAACGGAAAGCGCGTTAAATAAGTTGACGTTTAATTTAATTATGTTTAATAAGAATTTATGTCATTCGCGTGAGTCATTCCGCTCTAATTGAAGCACATTGGGTACACTTTATTTTCTGCTTCTGCAAGTTTGTCAGAATCGCTGTAAAGCCGCGCGCTTGCTTTTTAACGCGATGTAAATGCGTTGCGTGCGATGTTTCAAGATTTTCTCCCTCTCTACTTTACATTTTCAAGGAAAAGTAACGCAATCGAACTTGCTCCACTCCTACAGGACCTTTTCTTCTACATATATATATATACATATATATGCACCCTTCTCAAGTGCGCATTGTCGCGATAGAAGTGGCGACATCCTGTCTGGTCCCGGTCGCGTATGTCCTTACCTCGCAACCCCTCGTGCCGTGGGGTGACGACCCTGCTGCGTGTCTACTCGCGCGCCGTGCGCTCCCCGTCTTCTGTTTTTTTCGGATTTATTATTTATCACATGCAAATTGAGAGAGAGAGACAGAGAGAGAGAGAGAGAGAGAGAGAGAAAGAGTACGTGGTTAATATATGTTCGGTGGGAATGTGTGTGTTCTGTTAAAAGAAGAGGAAATACAATTTCAGAGAACTCTTGGTATCTATGTTATTTTAGTAACGTCGACATAAAACTTTCACGATGAGAATACGCGACGATACACGATAAAAATATAAGGACGTAAAATTGCAATTTTCAATTTTCTCCCGACAAAAATAAACGCGTTAAAAAATGGTCTTGTGTGTGTGTGTGTGTGTGTGTAAATAACACGCAGTGTTATATCTGTTTACGTACTGCAACACGATAATTAATAATATTTAATCAAACTGAACGCGTGCGTTATGTTATTTATATCCTCCGGAGCTTAACTCGGGGAAAAAAAAAACACTTTATATTAAATTTGAACTGGCTCTTCTTGCAAAAAGTGTGTCAGTCAACAAGGACACATCACTTTCAACGACGAACACGCGGAACCACTTCATTATGTTATCGATCTTCCGCACTTGGGAACCTTCACTAGTGGTGTGCGCAAAGAATTAAAGATCTTGATGTAACAATTGTGGAGCGTTTATTAGAAAATAAATCCTCGATCAAAGTGACGCAAAATGCGGGACAAATCCCCGTCGGTAACGAAACGAGAAGAGAATGTAAGACGCAATTATATCACATATAAAACGGCTTATAAAAAGCTTTAAAAAGTATTAAATGTCACGTTCGTAGAGAGAAAATACATCATCTTTCTACATTCGAGGTAGTTAGCTCTGCTCTGAACGTCTTCGCAGATGATATTAAATTAAAAGTTTCGCGGTGCTCTCGAAACACAAAAACACCGAGTAACAAGTAATTAATAAATTTTGGAAAAAAATAAAAATAAAGTTGACAACATTTTGAGTTAATGTACTCAAAAAACTTGGATTGTTTTTTTTCTTTTTTTTTGTTTTTTGCGATTATACGCAACGCCCGCGATAAAACAAAAATGGTTGTTTTTCTGCAACGCAAATGCGAGGTATCCGTTTCTCGCGAATTCTTCTCTGTGAGAATTCCTACGACGGACAGAAGCAGACGAACGGAATCGCTTTATTATGTTATCGATCTTCCGTATTTAGAACGGCAACATGCGCAACCAATTAAGAATATCTCTGTGTAATAAATACAACGATCTCTTTGTGATAAATCTCGTTACGCGCAGGTAATAAACAATCACGCAATCCGATCGAGGCATTGAATTGAAACAAACGGAAATCGATTTTTCGTTTTGTTTGTGCGCGCGCGCCGTTCAAAGTCCCGCGCGCGAAATAATTCGCGGGGTAAAAAGAAAACAAAAACAAAAACAAAAAATTCGAATCGCTCTCTCTTCTTCGCTTTGCAGATGAAACTTGCATCCGGACGATGATTTTCTCGCGTTCGTGATCGAATGGGACAACGTGGGAAAATCGAGAGGAAGAATCAGACTCTGAGGAAGATTTTCTCCCCTGGTCCTCGTCTAGGCACGTTCCTAAATCACGTTCATCGACCGCAGGGAAGTTTGACCTGGTTGTGGTCGGAGGTAGGTCTCTTTCTTTCTCTCCCTCTCCTTCTTTCGTCTATATACGTCTGTCTGTATGTGTGTGAGTGTGTGTGTGTATGTGTAAATTTACACATATAATATATATTTAACGCTACACTCTTTCAGATTAGTCCATTGTTCCGCGCTCGCTCTGTGTTGCGTGCGGCGAGAAATATTGCAAAATTTACTCGTTGCTCGATCCGATCTTGCTTTTTACGTACGGATGGAGGTTGCTCTCTCACCCTCATGTGTGAAATATTTCGCGGTAAACGTCAAACAAATTATATACCGGGTGACCGTGTGTAAAAGTTTGGTTTCGCCGCGTCTAGAGATAGAGAGACGATTCTTGGCAACGGGAGCAGCAGAGAGGAAAATTCGTTTATCGGGTGCGCTATGTGTGCCAAGCTTTATTAAAACCCGAATTTCATATGCCAAGTTTCATTAGGCTTCAGACACTCAGTCAGCACATGGTCACACGATCGTCTCAATCAAACCTATATTCGTTCTTTTTCTCGATACGTATATGTATACGGCTGCGTTTAAAAATAATCCAGAAAGAAGGCGTGAACGGCGCTTTAAGATACTCCTCCGAGTGTCACTTCTTATCGAGAATGGAGGAAGGAGCACCGGTAAAAATGGTTCTCTTTTGAGAAACGCGAAAAAATGAGGTCGCGGCAATTCCAGACCGAAACGTCGCGGAAGTTGTGTCGATAATAACCTTTGTCTTCGGGTTTTTTTTTTTTTTCGGGGAAAACAACAAATACAGCCGTGAACGGCGCCAGGCATGGCGAGGAGCAACGGATGCGACCGCTGTTCCGAGCGCACCGTCCTCGTCGTCCGTCGCTGCGATGCCGCCGTCGCGTCACGTGGTAAGGCAACGTCCCAGCAGCGCGAATCGATCGGCGTCGGTAACGGCGGCAGCGTCCAGCAACGTAGCAACGACGACAGCACCGGGAACAGCAACGGAACCGGGACCATCAGCAATCACAGTCAAGAGGGTACGGCCGATTAGAGTCGCCCCCTTAGATCATCCGGACGCGGCGCACTTCAGAATTAACGTGAGTATCTCTCCGTTGTGTTTTTTTCTCTCTGTCTTTTTTGTTTTTTAACCACTTTGCTATTATCGTCGAGTTAGAGCTCGCAATTTTTTTGCCTGCGTTTTGTAACGGGAAAATGGAAAATTAAGTTGGAAAAATAAAAAGCCGGAAAGACGAGGGAATTTTGCGCGCGCGCGCGCGCACAAAACGGAGAGTCGCGATCTTCTCAACTTCCACACCGACGAATACGTGTGTGTATTAAATATTCGCGCACTGGAATTCCGCGGGGAAATGTAATTGATACATACAGTTAAATTCGCTAACCGATTCTCCAAATTTCACTTCGGTCGCCGAGCAATTAATTAACGCAAATGTCGAACGATCGCTGCAGCTGTATTGTTAGCACGTGAGCGAGTTTACTATGGAGAATAGACGGCGGAGGCGGCGGCGGCGGCGGCGGGAGAGGATGTGAGTAGATCGCGTCGTGCAGATGTGCAAACAAATTGAGCTAATTAATCGGGAAGAACGCGGCCCGTGTGCTGTGTAGTAGCAGTCGTACGTCTGCTTCATCCGAGCACGGCCTTTCTTCCACGTCGCTCGCGCTCTTGTAGGCTTTTGAAGTGGAGAGAGAGAGAGAGAGAGAGAGAGAGGGGAGCAAGATAGTCTGCCTTCCCCTCCTTCAAACATTAATTAAGTGGCAAGTTACAGTCCGCAATAAGCGGCGGATTACGTGTATTACTGCTTTTTTGTTTCCACCTGTCATTCGCAACTCGTTTTTTTATACTTGCAAATAAAAAAAAACGACTAAATCGGTAAATGTATTTTTAGTTTCACTTCTTGTGTTTTTTAAATTGTATTACGTTATATTGTGTGTTTTTTAAAAATTATATTGTTAATTTATTATTTGTAAGATGAAGACACTTCCACAATAATATTTGTTTATATCGCGCCTATCGCTTTTACGTTTTTTACGAAGTTGCAATTTTTTCAAGCTCTCGATTTTGTTGCAAGTAAGTGACAAAAATAACCATTTAATATTTTTAATTCGCTTTTCGATCTAAATCTCCGCTTTAAAGCAATAACGTCCACGCTTGTGGAGAGTCAACTGTATAACGAGCGGTGCGTTTAATTTCTTTATCCCTTTTACCAGACGTGGATTACCAGCGCGGCCTTGACATTTTCGAGAGATACATCGTTGAATGTGTATATAATGCAAAATTGAATTAAGATTGAATTGTCGCAATAACGGCGCAACAGAATTAGAGCTTTTACCCCCCCGGCTCGCTCGCACGCGCATTGAAATTTCGTCGTCGTTTCAGCCCCCTGACGTTTCTGTTGCAGAGAACGAGAGGGTGAACGCATCTCGCAGGATGAGTCCGTGCGCGGTCTACTTTTCCCAGCTGCGGGCGATGCTCGTAAGAAATCTCCTGCTGAAGCAACGCGATAAGCGGAAAACAATGGCGGTACGTTCGATCTATGATCTTCATAATTTTCACGTAGCTCACCGAGGATGGATAAAATATTATCTTGAAACAAAATAAAATTTTATTTTCTTCAAGAAAAAAACCACTTTATTCGATGCTAATGGAAGTATTTGCATCAAAACGTCTAGTTTCTCGAGTTAAATATTTATTGCGCACTTATAAAACTACATAAAATTTTCAACCAACTTTACATTTTAATCTTCAATCATTTTTACACAACATATTCTGGAACGCATTTTTTTTAGTTAGAGGAAACTAGATTCTTTGGATTTGAAAACCAGTATCTTTTACAAAAGCAGTATTTTTGTAAACGAGAAACAATATAATACTTCTGCTCAAATTGAACGCAAACAATTTCTTTTATCAAAAGCAAAAAGTAGCAGTTTCAAGAAAACGTATTTGATCGATTTGAAACGAAACTATTCCCTCGGTGTAGCAAATTGAAATTCTCCGTCGTAAAAAGTCATTGGTTGTACGACGTGTGTGTTTTTTTTTCACGATCGATTATATTTTAAAGTAACGTAGAATTTGTAACGCCAAAGAGAGATCCCAAAATAGGAGAGAGACACAGTACGTATATATACATATATGTGTGTATGTATACACACGTACATATGTATGTGTGTATACATACAACGTGTATACATACACGGCGAATAGTTGTGCAGCTTTATTTATTCGGTAATTTTCTCGAAGAAAATATAACGATAATATTACAAATCGACACCTGTCTCGCTCGAGCACGCCGTGATCACATGCCAAATGGATGTATGAATAATGTATGTACGTAGAGTCAGAGCGCGGAAATGCATATATCGTCGAAATCATCACACGCGAAGATTTTCTTTTTTTTTTCTCGACTATGGGGGTGTGAGTGCTTTTGTTTTCTCTCGCGCGCGATACGTGCGCGAGAAGATTTCGGCGTGTATCGGACGACTTGTGAAATTGCGCGGCAAAAGACGGGCGAAAGTAAAATAACGAAGAAGGAAAGACGAACGCGCGCGGCGCGTTCGTGGGAACGGCGACGGTATGACTGCGCGTCTCTCATCGCGGTTCGCCAACTACGTTGCCAATTGGACGTTTTTGCGTAATCGCAGTGCCAACTGGGCCAAGGGTTGACGGCAAAGAGGGAGAGAGACGCTTAGTATCTATGTCAAATTTTTCTCTTTTTGTTCTTTTACGTTATCGCGCTGCGCTGCATCTTTGCCGTGTGAAATATAAGAGTCAGAGTCTACTTCACGAAAGGAAAAAATAAAAACAATTAATATATATATATATATATATATATATATATATATTATTATTATTAATTAATTTATTTATTTGACACGTGAATACACAGGTCAAATATCGTTTTACGCTCTCTCATCTGAACGCAAACCTCTCTAAGTGTGACGACGCAACGAACGGAAAAATTATGTTTTAATATGTTGCGCAATACATATAACGGAAAGCTCGACCTGCAAAGGTACAAGATGCATCTATATAGAAATTCTCTCACACGCAATAAGAAGAAGAATCGATTTCGCGCACGTGCGAGCGAAAGGCAATTTTTACCAGAAATTGCCCGAGCGGTGGCATTTCTCACTTCTCGTTTTCACTTCTTGCGAGCGTTCTTCTGTTTGCCGTCTCTGGTCTTGAAGACAGCCGGATCGAGAACGTTGACGGGGCCGTTGTTCCACAACGACGCGGACACGGTCTCGGCGGGTTCGACGGTGGACGGCAAGAGATGCGGCCCGACCAGAAAGTACGCCTGCTCGACCCAAGTGGGCAGAGCCAAACCGGACACGCAACACTGCCACAACGGCAAACCCAAATGGGCGAGCATCATGCGAAAGTACACGGTGAAACTGTCGGCCAGATGGTACCAGCTGCCGTCGCGGTGCAGCCAGATACTCGGCGTGTCCTGTTCCTGTTTGGGGCGATACGCCAGATAGATTTTGCCGTTGTCGGGACCCGGGAAGCACTGGCCGATCTCGAAGAACTTGGCGTTGCGGGAATCGGAGAACACGTCGTTGTCCGGCGCGTTCTGCGTGGCGTTTTCCGCCGCGTGAGTTCCCAAATCCGACGCGGACGATCCCGTCTGACGATCCCTGTCGATGTATCGCTTCAACGACGACAGACTATTGATCTCCATGCGACCTATCGAAAACTCCTCACCTGCGTAGAATTGTCCAAGTGTTGATATTTTGTGCAAGAAAACATTTGTAGTTTTTCGCGCACCGCTGAAAACTCTCAACTCGAAAAAATTCAGAATACATTTGAAAGACATTTGAAGCATGAAGAACTCGTTTGTTTTTTTTTTTGTTTTTTTTTCACACTATTGTACGGATATTTGTTTTCGACGAGACGATGTTTGAACTTGCTATCTCTCATTATTCGAGAAAATCGGGTCACGTTCGTGCTGAATGACACGTGTCAGTTTCAATTTGCTTGTTTGCCAACCGGAAGATTTAGAATTGTCGATACACGAAATGTGCCGCGACATGCAGGAGAGTTTGATAAATCAGTGAATAATGGTCTCGGTAATTAGGAAGTGGTAATGCTTATCTTATCGCGTATTATACATCGTGTATTTACTCGCATTCGAGTCGTGTTGCTCGACAAAGCAAAAAGAGAAGAAAAAGACAAAACAACAGAAGACAGGTGAAACAAATATCTAAAAGAAAAAAAAATTAATGTAAAACAAAAGATGTGAATTGATAAAAGAATAAAAATGCGAAAATACGTGGGGGGAAAAAAAGTGATCGAGTGCGGGAGTGCGAGATTAGAATGAGGGTATTGAGGGTTTTACCCGCTATCTCGAGACTCCACTGCAGCAGGAAACCGTCAATCGAGGCGTAGAAATTCCGGACGTCCTCAGGAAGTGCACAGCAATGACGTTGCTCCCAGCTGGCGATAGCGCTCGGCTCCTGTCCGTTTCGTCTCTCGATCCGTACATTTTTCACGCACGGCGAGCCCTCGAGTATTTTGACCACGCCGAGGGTCAGATTCTCGTAGAACGTGTCCTCGGTGACAATGTCCACGAAAAACGACATCGCGTCGAGATCCTTGCCCTCCGACGACACCTTTTTTTTTTTTTTATCAGAATTCCAAGATTTGTCTCTGATTGCTACAATCTGCTTTTTCTTACAACTTGTCTTACAAGGCGTCGCTTTCCAAAAGCGACAATGCGTGATAGATGAGAGAGAGATGATTTAAAATGACGTTGGCGACGCGTGCAGGTGAACAGCGAATTAAATCTCAGATTAATAAGTCAATTACCATTTGTGTGTGTGTGTGTGTGTGTTTGTATTTATTTTGTTCCGCTCACAATTCTTTTTTTCTCCTCGAAACAGACAAAAAAAAAAAATTGCTCGCCGAATGTTACGACACCTTCTTAACCGGCATCATATCGATCGGCGTTACGTAATCGTCACACGTTGATACCGTGGGGACGTGGAAAAGACGCAATTTGGTTTTTTGCACACGTTCGATTCGAATGTAACGGCGTCGGAAAGACCTCTGAGAGATCTGGTTTAGGTTTTCGACGTTTCGGTGTAATAATATCATCGTGGTGGAAAGGTACGCGGTCGGCTTCTTTGTTGATCGCCATGGCGACGACATTTCGAAGCCATATTCCCGTGCGATATTACGCGACATGAGTTGTTTCCAAAGCCTCCTCCTTTATTTCGATGATAAATCGTTTCGAACTTCTTGTTGAATTTTTATCAAGAGTAATTCAGTAACGCCTTGTTATTTCATATTCTTTGATTTTTATCAAGAGATTTTCAAATCTCTCAAAATTGCAAACAAAATCTTAAGGAACGTGCGTGCAAAGTGTTTGCGTAATCCTTCAAATTGTCACGTGAAAAGAGTGTTTCGTATAAATTTCTCGCGAGTTATCGGAGCACGTCAATTTGTTTTTTTTGTTTTTTTAAGGAAAGTGCAACATAATACGGGGATGTATATTGTGTCCGGCGTGGCGTTGCGAAAAAAAAAAAAAAACAGCAAAACACGGCAGGTGTGCGTACGTGGTGGAAACCCGGAATAATTACATGAGATACGCGCACGCACACGGGGGGGATTTCTTGTCGTGCAGAATTTACTCCGTATGTTTGTTTAGAGAAGGGTCAGGATACAGCGAAAAACGCGGAGGGAAACTCTACCCTCTATCCGCGTGCACATTACGGACATTAACTGCGAGAAACGCGATGAGGGGATCTCTCTTATTCATACGCGCGATAAAACGCGCGCGGTTACGCGTTTGTATATTTTGTGAAAAATGTGCTCGTAAAACATAACAAAAATAAAAAAAAAAAACCCTCTCGATTCGCCGCGCTTACGCAACGAATTTTAAAATATTTTTCAAATACGCGAACGGTAATCTCGTGTTGAACGCCGCGCATGTGTCAGAATTTCTTTGCCGTCTCTCTCTCTCTGGAAAAAAAGAGAGTCGACAAAAAAAAACGTTTATTTCGATGTACACGCGATGCGAAAAAAAACGCTTCTCCCTTAGCCGAGAAAAAGTTTTCCAATTATTATTTAATCGCGCGAACGCGAACGGGAGAGAAGCTGGGTTTCGTCCCGAACGAGACGCGCCGTGTAAATCGGCGCTTTCATTCCGAAGATTGAACCGCCGCCGAAATCAGAGTGTGTCATCGCTTGTGTGTGATTGCCCGCAGGAGATCTTTCTACCCCTCTATATCCTTGGAGCTCTGATCGTGCTCAAGGTCTGCATACCGAATCCGAACTATCCCGCGATCACGAAGTCGAAATACGAAATGGATATAGTCGAATTTTTCAACGGTTCCAAGAACATCACGATAGCCGTGGTGCCCAATTCTACGGAGACTCTCGTGAGTATATACTTCCCTCTGTATCATTACTTTGCCACACGCTTCTCACGTTCAAATAACGTACGTGGCGAGTTTAAATCGTTCGAGAGAAACGGTGAAAACTTGTTACGCGATAACGTTTGTTATTTCGCACAATCAAATTATACACTCTTGTCCGTGAAAAGTTTT
Organism: Pseudomyrmex gracilis; assembly: GCF_002006095.1. Classification (NCBI taxonomy): domain Eukaryota; kingdom Metazoa; phylum Arthropoda; class Insecta; order Hymenoptera; family Formicidae; genus Pseudomyrmex; species Pseudomyrmex gracilis. The sequence goes on along the minus strand of NW_018020830.1, from coordinate 68,273 downwards.
CCCTTCTTTAATCGCGTTAATTTAATAATCCCCGCGTGTTTTAGCGACACACACACATCGCGACAATTTCGCTGTCTTAAGCGAAGTTCAAAAATTTAATCTTCCAGAATTTCTTGAGCCACATGAACACCCTGTGGCTCGATACGTGGGACCATAATCCCAATAAGCTACCCTTGAACTTTATGGTGTTCGACACGAAGGACAATCTCCAGGCGGCATACTGGAGAGATCCGTACAGCGTGCCCATGGCGGTTATCTTCGAGGATCCTCAGCCGATATCGCAGCGTCTCATGTAAGACTGTAACTTTTTACATCATTTATCGTAAATCTTTGTATCAAGTGCGTGACTCCGTTTAAGGATATAAAGAATAATTTGATAGGATATAAAGAAATAAAAGAAAGTGTAAAGCAACGAAGAGAAAGTTTCTCGCAATGGGAGACGTTCCAAAAAATAATATTGTCGATTCTTTTCATGTACGAACAGATGAAACTTAAGAACAAATTGTTTTTAACGTTAATTCAACACAAGAGGGAAAATCCTCTCTTATTAATTTTTTTCCATTTTAATCTCACAGTGTCAACAATCAAACGTCGTTTGTTAATTAAGAAACTCTTCACATCTTCGTGTTCAGGTATGAAATCAGAACGAATCCTTCATATATCTCACTGCCTTCGCCAACCGAACTCTACTCCTCTGCGGTCAATTGTCGTAAAGGCACCCACGACCAATTGATGGGCTTGTTATCGATAGAGACCGGCGAATCCTGTCTTGTCAATAATTACATACGCTCGGGCTTTCTGGCCCTGCAGATGATAATCGATTTCACGAAGATCAAAGTGAGTTTCTTTTGGGTGTTTAATCAGATATCCAATCGATTCACATTTCTTTTTTATCAATTCCACGTCAGTCTACTTATTTTTTTATTTCAAGAATATTTGAACAGAAATAGAAATTATATATCCGATCGAGAAAATCTGATCAAACAGTAGTGTTTCGATGTTTATCCTGATGTCTCTTTTTGCAGTTAGACACAGAAAATAAACCCAACATACACGTGCCGTACTATCACCTAATAATGCTTCCCAAGGAAGCGTACACTGCTGGTAAGTAGTGGACATTTTGGGAAATTTTCTGTTTGTTTGAATTGCATTAGTGAGTTGATTAACAATTAATATTGTTTTTCTCCCAGACTGGATGTTAGCCTTTAGGGTAGTTATTCCTCTCTACATGGTCCTGGCGCTCTCACAATTCATCACCTATCTCCTGATCTTGATTGTCGGTGAGAAGGAGAAGAAGATCAAAGAAGGGATGAAGATGATGGGCCTAAACGATTCTGTGTTTTGGTAAGATCGTTAACTCACAACAACTTGACACAATTGTTGTGATTTTTTTTTCTCATTAACATGGACAACAATTGACTTGATCTCAATTATCATTTTCACAGGTTGTCTTGGTTCATCATCTACGGCATCTTCGTTTTACTGCTCTCCGCCGTAGCTGTGGTGCTGCTCTTCACTCTGCAGATGTTCCAACACACGCATTTTTTGCCGATATTCTTTCTGGTGGTTCTATACAGTTTCTCCGTGATCACGTTCGCCTTCATGATCACGCCGTTCTTTGACAAGTCGCGCGTAAGTTAATTCTCAACGCACAGTTTTCCCCGCTCAAAGTTGTTGTACCTAAAAGTTCCATTTTTCTTAAAAAGCGCAGTTTTTATAATTAACAACGTTATTTCTTTCAGACCGCCGGAGTTCTGGGTAACTTTTCTATCACGACGCTGAGTCTGATGTACTTCATTCAGGTGTTCGTTGACGACTCCAGTTCGGTCTCGTTCTGGATAGTTTCCGTCTTGAGTCCGGCCGGTGTCGCGCTTGCGATGGACAAGGTACAAAAAACACTTTCTTCGATGTATTTATATTATAAATAATATATTTATAAATAACACATAATAATAGAAGGTGTTTCTAAGTCTTTGTCACGGTATCGATTTTACTGTAAAAAAAAAATTTGATACGTAGCTCAAAAAACTGTTTGTTTCGTACGTAGGCTCTGGTGTTGGATCTGCAGGGCGAGGGAGTGAATTTCGACAACCTGTGGTCCGGTCCCGGAATACCCTTCGGCGGTAGCCTCATCATGATGACTCTGGATATCTTTCTGTACGCCTGTTTGGCCTACTACTTCGACTCCGTGATACCAAGTACGTTTTAATGCTGTCTTACATCTTGATGTATTTGCCAAAATACTTCGTAAAGCGGATAAAATTTGATATAAGAATTACATTCTAGGTGAATACGGAACGAAGAGATCACCGTGGTTCTGTTTTGTTCCTAGATTCTGGTGCAAGAGAAAAGTGCAAAGAGTAAGTTATTAAAAATAACAATCTATAAAATTTATAAACACTCCGTCGCATTAAATTTAATAATAATATGCTCGTAAAGATACGTGTAATATAATAATAATAATAATAATAATAATAATAATAATAATAATAATAATAATAATAATAAATATAAAACACTCGCAAAAAAGCTGGATGATGATGAGTATTTGTTTCTTCTTTTTCTCTATTGTTTTCATAGAATTACTTACAGGTGCCATCGTCGAACGGCGAGTCGAACTCCTTTATTCCGGGCGAGGAGGCCAATCGCGACGTGGAGCCGGTTGTGCGCGAGATGAAGGGCCGCGAGGCGATCAGGATAACCGACCTCTACAAATCGTATCACAAATGCAAGCGTCCTGAGATCAAGGCGGTGAACGGCATCAATCTGACCATCTACGAGGGCCAGATCACCGCCATCCTCGGCCACAACGGCGCCGGCAAGACCACTCTCTTCAACATACTCACAGGACTGACCGCGCCCACCACCGGCACCGCTCTCATATTCGGCCACGACGTGCGCGATTCCAACGACATGTGGATGATACGCAACATGACGGGAGTCTGTCCGCAACACGACATCCTCTTCGATCTGCTGACGCCGCGCGAGCATCTCGAGTTTTTCGCCGCGGTGCGCGGCATCCCGCGCCCGAAGATACAACACGAAGCAAGTAGAAAACAATATCAGTTTGTTTATATTGTACTTCTCCGGGTTCTCTGTGCGTAATATCTATATTTCCCGCTAAAACGTTTAGGTGAAGAAAACCTTGAAGGATATCGATCTGGTTGAGAAAGCAGATTCTTTTGTGAAGTATCTAAGTGGCGGTCAGAAGAGGAAGCTGTCCGTGGGAATCGCTATCATCGGCGATCCGAAAATAATTATTCTGGACGAGCCCACTGCCGGAGTGGATCCTTACTCGAGAAGACAACTGTGGTCTCTCTTGCAGTCGAGGCGACACGGAAAGGTGATACTGTTGACGACTCATTTCATGGACGAGGCGGACATACTCGCCGACAGAAAGGCGGTGATCAGTAAGGGAAAACTTCGATGTTGCGGCAGTTCCCTGTTCCTGAAGAACAAGTTCGGCATTGGATACCATTTAACGTGAGATTTACTAATATTGTTTTTGTTGTATATATTTCATACATCTGGTGCCACGAAGATTAACAATTTTTTATCTTAATTATGTTCTACAGCTTAGTACTCGAAGGCAACGCCAGAGAACACGCCATCAATCGACTAGTGATATCGCACGTGAGCAAAGCGGAGAAGGCGAGACGTCACGGCCGGGAATTGAGCTTTATCCTACCTCACAATTCCGTAGAAAACTTCGCACCTCTGTTCTCCGCCATCGAGCACGAGATCAAGACCCGTTCCAGCCGGCTCGGCATCAACAGCTACGGCGTGTCGATGACCACCCTGGAGGAAGTGTTTCTGCATCTCGAGAAGGACGAGGAGACCGAGTGCACGATGGACAATTTGTCGAAGAAAATGGTGCGCAATCGCGCGCTCAGTCGATCGCTCTCGTTGCAATCCAAGAGCACGTCGTATCAGAGTTTACAAAACGAGGGCATCACCGTTCAAGGCGACAGCCAAGGAAAAAGTAAGCATCCCAATCAATTTATTGACACACGTGTGTGTTTTCTTTGTCTGTTTTTTTTCCACGCCGGATGACGCAACAATAATTTGTTTTTCTTAGCGAGCGAGTTACCGGACGGCGTCCATAACGATCGAAATCCGGCTGTTCTCGGCCTCGGCCTAGACCCCATTAAGATCCGGCCTAACTTCCTTCAGACTCTCTACGCCATGCTACGTATACGAGTGCTCCGACTCTACAGGAATATTCAGCTGCTGTACTTCACGATTATCATGCCACTGGCTCTGATAACGGTCGGGCTCTACTTACACAGCATACAAACGGTGGATCTCAAGATACAGTCGTTGGAACTCACTACCAGTAAGTCGAAGAGAAAGTTAACAAATGTATGACAGGTCGATTGGCTGAAAAAAATAAATAAATAAATAAACGTTATTGTATTTTTAAGAAACATACGGCGAGAAAACCAAGATTGTCTACATAAATAGTAGCGGAACTGAACTCACCGACTTCATAAATAGCATAGCTCAGGATGTGACTCTCATCGAAGAATACGATGGCAGTTACGCAGACTTGCTGACCATCGCACCGAATCTAGCCGCCTTCAACATTAGCAATTACGACATGCCGCAAATGGCTCTAACTATCACGTACAACAGCACGATGCAACATTCCCTTCCGATCTTAGTGAACATCCTCTCCAACACTTATCACAAGTGAGTTATCATGAAAAGAATGTGAAAAAGTATCAACACAAATTAGAATAACGCAATGTAGTTTGATTGTTTTAGTGTATCTAAGAATTACAATTTATCTTAAACATTTTAAATTTGCCTTCAACTGTTGTAATTAACCACATATATTGTTTTGCAAATGATAAATTTATATATTCAGACTGATCTCGGGCAAAACCGACATTACGCCGATCGAAGTGAAAACGCATCCCTTCCAGAAAACGTCGCAACCCCAAGAGTTCAACATCGGCACGGCCAGTAGCGCTGTCTTCATTGGCATGAATTTTGTATTGGTGCCAATTATATTAGCGGTTGATATGGTTTACGATCGCGAGGTAATAACTAAGAAAAAGCAAAATTTTACAGAATTTTCTAACACAATAATTTTAATACTCTGATGTATGTGTAAAAAAAATAATTTTGAAATCATTTTTGCCAGATCAAGTCAAAGAACCAGCTTCGCGTGAACGGCCTGTCGTTCTTCGTGTACTTCCTCAGCTACTTCATCGTGCTGATCGGCCTGATGATCATTATCTGCTTGTGCATTCTCGGCATTATATTTCTCTTCGACGTGCCTTCTCTGCAAGAGCTACCGGCGCTCATCACACTCGGCACACTTCTCATGCTTTACTGTCCGGCGTCAATTCTCTTCTCGAGTTGTTTCAGTTACATGTTCGACAAAACGGATTCCGCGCAGAGCATTCTGCCAAACGTCGCGACCTTCGTTGGACTGTTACCGTTCTCTTCCGTCATTGTTCTCGACATGCTGGGAGTTGGTAAGTGACGAACGATTGAAATTGTTTTATAGGAGTAAGGTTACAATGTGTGCAAGTCTATATTTTTTTTTTTTTCTAGATTTGGATTAGAAGTTACGTGCTTTATCTGTTGCAGGCGGGACGGCGGCGTTTGCGTTGCACGTGGTCTTCACTCTGCTGAACACCATGTACGTGCCGTACGCGGCGGTATACTACGTGGTACGTGTTCACCTGATGTGTTCCATCAACGCCGCCTGCCATCATCTCACCATGTGGGACTACCTCACGACGGAGATTATAATAATGGCTTTCGGTGTGTTGCTACATATCCCGCTTTGGTTCTACGTGTTACTTCTGTTGGATATCAAGAAGAGCGGCGGCAACGTTAATCTCTTCAAGGTTGGCGCGGATTTGTTCTTTTTTTTTTCACAGAGAAGAAGGTTACGATCACGTGTATGTTTATTTTTGTAGCGCAAGAAGAACGTCACGAATGAAGAAATAGTCGAGAACACGGACGTTGGCGAGCACGAGGACGCCGATGTCAAAAACGAGCGACAGAAGGTCTTCAATCTAATCACCTCGTCGGCCGTTCAAGAGCCGCCTGTAATATTAGTTCAGGTAATTTTAATGTGTGAACACCTCAGTGTGTGAACTAGAGAGAAGAATTGGCGATTGGAAAATACGCGCGATATGTTCTTCCGATGTCACATTTTGTGCAAAACGTCCGAATGTAGAATCTGCGAAAAGAATATCGGCAACGCGTGGAGGGATCGTCTTGCGGCTGCTGTTCGAAGCGCGACGAGGCCGAGAAGAAACCGCCGAAGATCGCCGTAAGGAATCTCTCGTTGGCAGTTGAGCCGGGCGAGGTTCTGGGTCTGCTGGGTCACAACGGCGCCGGCAAGACCACGACCATGAAGATCATCATCGCCGAGGAGACACCGACGAGAGGCAGGGTGCAGATCGGCGGTCACAATATCAATAGTCACATAGCCGAAGCTTTCAAACAAATGGGCTATTGCCCCCAGCACGACGCTCAATGGAAGAACATAACCGTGAGAGAGCATCTCGAGTGTTACGCCGCGATTCGCGGTGTTCCGTGGGGCGATATCGACAGGTATTATCTTTTAATTAAACGTTTCTACTGCACTATGATGAACATCCGTTAATTAAGACCTCCATTCATCGTTTAAAACGCCATTGAATACTTTATTCCCTCGACTGCTGTTATAGGATCGTGGACTTGTATCTGGCCGGTCTGCAAATCCACGAACACGCCGACAAACAGAGCCAGGAGTGCTCGGGCGGTACCAAAAGAAAGCTCAGCTTCGCGATGGCGATGGTCGGCGGGCCCAAAGTGGTTCTCATGGACGAACCGAGCACGGGTATGGATCCGAAATCGAAGAGATTCCTGTGGGACACGATCCTCGCTAGTTTTCAGGTCAGTATATCATATCTATATCTACAGTACACGTCAAATGTGCATTTCTTGATCCCACTCGGAGATAGTTTTTTTCTTAAGTGAAGATTTTATCGGATTTCTTACATTCTGTTCTTTTTTTTTCAATATCTGCCAACAGGGTGGCAGAGGTGCCATACTGACCACCCATTCTATGGAGGAGGCCGACGCGCTGTGTTCGAGGGTCGGCATAATGGTGAAAGGCGAGTTGAGGTGCATCGGCTCGACGCAACACCTGAAGAACCTTTACGGCGCCGGCTACACTCTGGAGATGAAGCTGATGGGTGGCGATCGCACGCCGACGACACCTTCCGGCGACAGGATCGCCAGTCTGAAGGAGTTTGTTGCCGGTCTCTTTCCCGACGCATCTCTGGAAGAGAGTTTCGCCGATCGACTGGTCTTCGCCGTACCTCAACACGCTGTAACTTCGCTGGCCGAGTGTTTCACGCAGTTGGAAAAGGGTGAGGAAAACAGCTTGTGTGATAAAGAAATTAAATGATTCTTGAAATTTTTTGCGAGGTCTAATAGCCAGTCATAAAGAACACACAAAAGTTCAAAATTGTTCTTGTGCTAAAAAACTTGAACTCAGAATTTCGAACTTGCTAGAGCTTTTCGAGAGTTTGTTATCGCGCGATGTTGACGTTGTTCGCGACAGGTTTCATAATTCCATGAAAACTTTCTGATTACAGCTAAGGCCGAACTGGACATAGAGGAGTACAGCTTTAGTCAAACCACTCTAGAGCAAGTGTTTCTCAAATTCTCGCACTACGACGACGACGCCGCCATAGAATGATAATTTTCTCAGTGTCAATGTGTTGTTGTTACAAATGATGATCAGTGATGAACTCGCGAAAGAAGTGTTCATCCGCGCGCGCGCACGCGAGGAAGAGACACGTGCTCGAAGAAAGTTTTCATCCAATCAAGGTTTCAAGGATTTGTTTTAAAGTGTTGAATAGGGACAGAGAAGAGAGATGCTAGTCAACGGTTCTAGTATTATATTCCGAAGAAGTGACAAAGTGACACATCGTCTTGTGCCTTCAAAATCTTTGGAGAGACAATGAAGAAAACGATGAAGGAAGAAAATCGAATCGTCGAGGTGGAGATAGTTAGCAATTGCATTTCGAAGTGTGTGTAGCGTCAAGGTGACAGAGAAGAGTCATTCTGAAACTTGATTTAGAAGAAAATGAGGAAGTGATCTGATCACGATGTGGAGGGAGGGGGGGGGGAGAAAAACAGTTATTCGAGAATTGTAGCGTTCACGACGATCGAATCGAACAATTTACTTGATTCGTGAAGTTCGTTTTACCGGAGAAGTAATTAGAAAATTGTAGACGTCGAAGAAAACAATTTTATTAGTCGGAAATGGTCGCGTTGTGCTTAGAGAAAAAGAAAAACGAGTGACTTTGCAATTCTAGACTCGTTGAAGGAAAAGAACGAAGCAAAAATAAAAAACAAAAAAAAAAAAAAATAAAAAATAAATAAAAAACAAAACGATAAGAGAATAAAAATTAGCCAATCGTCTCGGCGTTGCGTTCAACACACAGCGGTGAATTGAGATGAAAATTAAATAGGGATTGATACAAAAAAAAAAAAAAAAAAAAAAAAAAAAAAAAAAAAAAACGATCACCGAGATAGCTGTACTTACAACTGTAGATTCGCGCGATTCAGGAAGAATATTATAAAAGAAGCAACTAGTCGCTTTGTAGCTCCAAACTGTTTGACGGAACGACAAAGGGACGACGGAATGAGGGAACAGAGAGAGTTTACTAGTTCTAATACGTGCGGTCTCGAGAGAATATTAAAGCCACAAGTCGCCTTGTAGCTCCATACTGATGTAGAAAACTACGGAAGAGCTGTTAGATAGCAAGGTGGGACTTCGAAGGAACATATTGTAAAAGTGTGTGAGAGAGAGAGAGAGAGAAAGAGGCTCGACTCTGTATGTAAACGCAGTCAAGCTTTACACAACAGTGAGAGAAAAAAAAGAGAGAGAGAGAGAGAGAGAGAGAGAGAGAGAGAGAGAGAGAGAGAATGTGTGCGCATGTGTGTGTATGTCGTGAGTTGATTCTGTATAATATATCGGAGGAACAATAGAGAGAATTCACCAATTTAAAGATAACAAAGAAACATCTCGATGCCGCAAAATGTCCGACGAGTAAATAAGAAAATAAAAGGAACAATCTGTTGTAGTTCTCATTGTGTGTTTTTCGAAGAAGACACGAAGTGAGAGAAGACAGAACGACAGGAGGAAGACACAAAGCCGTCCTTTTTCGGCTACGAACTGCTGGAACGATTGATCGATAGAACACTTAGGAAACAAGTAGAAACCCTAATAATAGAGCGTTGTGTGCTTTGCGGGAGAATGTCAGGTCGAACACAGGGTGAACGTGTGAACGATCAGAGAGAAAGAGAAAGAAAGATTGACTTATATATATATATATATCGCTATATTCAAAACGAACGCGCGCGTGTATCAGCGCGCGGGAAGAAACTCTCCATAAGAAAAAATTCCTCGTGTATTTAATCTGTAAATAGTCTCTCGCGGACACATAGTCGTGGATATTGTTAGTCGCGATTGTTCGAGCTCCCGTTTTACGACGGAAGTGGAACCACCCACCCGGTTACCCGCGCTGCGGTTTACAATCCGCGTTTTTCTCCACGAGAAAGAACGCGTTTTACTTCTCTGTCTCTTATCGGCGTTGTTTTGTAACGTGTAATACAGTGCGATACACACACACACATTGAGATGTATATATATGTTAATATATATATATATACATATATATATATATATATATATTAATACTGTAATGTACATTACGGTAGACTACGTAAATCGCGTAAATCTCTCGGTAGAGCTTCTTCAGCTCGTCGGAGGATGAAATGTATTCTCCGGGTTGTAAACGCAGCGTGTCGCACATGTACGTGGTGGCGTTGTCCATTTTCGCGCGCGCGCTCGCGCGCGATAAACTTTATTGGTAAAATAAAAACGAATTCTCGTAACCGGTATTGCGTGTGCGATGGAACTGGACCGTCGCGTCCTCGGGCAGGACACGGTTTGTTTTGTAACGGGAGAGCGCGCCGAAAATAATCGACGACGGATCGGTTCGAGAAGAACGACGTCCGGCGACACTTTCGATCCTCCAATTTTGTGACCGACCTCTTTTCTCCCACCTCATATATATATATATATGTACGCAACATTGAAGAGAGGTTTTTTTTGACCTCAGTGATTGAAACGTTAAGACGTACACGCGCGAGTACGCGCTTTAAAAAAACTGGCTTGCGTCATTATCTCCGTATAAAATTTTCATTTGCGATGTGCGCGACCATCGCAGAATAAAAAAAAAAAAAGAAAAAAAAAGTGCAATTGTTCCTAAAGAAAGAACTCTACGAGGTGCTAGAACGACGCGCATCTTCTGCCGCCATTATTTTTTCAATGACACAATTCGACACACGATGTTAATTTTCACAAATCTCCCCTCCGCGTCGTTACTTGCTTCTCGAACAACCCTCGCGCATTTTCTATATATTAAAAAATATATCCTCCCCTCCTCGCCGCGTCCTCCCTTTCAAGAAAAGGACCGCACTCCTCACTGAAGAAACGTATAAAGAATGACGGCTTGTAGTCTCGAGAGCGCGGAATCTATATAGAAACGTTTTTCTTATGTGATAACAATCATATAACGGGACACTCTTTACTGTTATCAAACAAACATCGATCGAAAATACACCGAACGATTCTGAGAGAAAGAGAGAGAGAGAGAAACAAAGCAGCAATTAAACAATTTTTTGCTACGATTTTGCGGATTTAACTCTTTGCACGCGACGAGAACATGTTCCATGTGTATGAAACGAGGTTTAAATTAATTAAATTAATAAAAAGAATTGCTTGTCACTATCAAGAAGCAGTCTCTACCCGCTGTGTTTTCACCTAATTTCGAAACATTTCGCGAAAGAGACGTTGTGTGTGATAATTGTATAATAATTAAGTGACTTTATTAGAGCGATGTGTTTTTAAGTAACTTAATAATATGATAATTCGTAAGAATCGCGAAGAAAAAAACAGAAACGAGAAATATATCCCATGTGATGTTAGATAGGTCAATAGTGTTTAAACGCGATATTAAATAATTTTATCCAAGTATAAATATTTACGATGTGTGATTGATTCGTCAAGTTGTGTCACAACTCAAAACAGTTTCCCGATTGCAAAGAGTTAAAATAAAAAAAATTAGTTTCTCGTCGGAGAACAACGTCGCGCGTATTTTTTTTTTTTTTTTTTTTTCCCCAATCAGCGCTGACTGATCGCGCGACATCAAGCAATACATATGAGAAATTTAAAAAAAAAAACTTAGATACAAATACACATAAATGTAATAAACAAAAAAATCAAGGCATGAATAGTAAAGGGCGTCAATTACAAACGCGATCGATCAGATCGGGAGAAACATTTTAGTCCTCTTTCAGTGAACGAGAATTATTTACGATCCATCCGTGAATTGATTCGTATATATTGTTTACAAATATTATATATACATATATAAATATATATGTTGTACAGACTATTCCAAGTTTGCTACTTTCTTGACTCCACGCTGGATGTACTTCTTGAAGATGATTGTAGATCAATTTTTTTCTTCGATTAGGATTTTGCGAAATGACAAAAATCGATCATCTACTCTCTTGTTCGATGTTTCAACCTTCTGATAGATTTGTATATATGCGGTGCCTTGTAATATAAATTCTTTTCGTTTGCTACACACGTAGAGTCACCGAGGAGCTTGAATTTTTTCAGATTTTAAATGTTGACGAGTTTAAATTTTTGACGACACACTAGATTTTTGTGCGTAGTTTTCTTTCATAAAAAAAAAAAAAAAAAAAAACAAGAGAGAAAAGAGACGAACATGGAATAGCTTGTACACACTATGTTATAAATAATAATTGTCGCAACATTATTATAGAATATAACTTGAAAAAGGGAATTACGTTCCCGTGTATATACTTTCTTGGTCTTGTAAAAAAAAGAGAGAGAGAGAGAGAGAGAGAGAGAAGTAATATGCTTTTTATACAAAATATTGTTCTCACCGAGAGTTTAGAGAGAATTTCGCTTTTATTGATTTATATATAAATTACCAGGGAGGAGCGATAAACATTTCTTATCGTCCGAGTTTTCAAGTTACGTAGTCGAATTGAAATAAATTCTATCTAACATAAAAAAACAAAAAAAAAAACAAAAAAAAAACAAAAAAAAAAAATGACGAACTTATCTCTCTATCGTAAACTAGTGAGATTTATATGGAAATCAAATATTCATAACGAAATTTTTGACGTTCTTCTGCGTTAACATGTATAACACATGTAAGTGATATTTATTTAAAATTCTCCGCATTTATAATTTTAATTGTTTTTTAGACTGTAATTTATATATAAACATAGTTATTGTGCTCATTTGTTTATCGTTTCGTAAAATATTGTTATTATTCTCTACATAACTCTCCTTGAGTTGTAACATCATTGTTTAGTTTTATTATATACACGATCGCGCACATGCATCTAAGAAACATAATTCGCGTGCAGAAGAAAAAAAATCGCGAATCGTTTTACAAGCGAGAAAAAACAAAGAAGTGTCACATAGCCGAAGATTTTGAAAAGCTTTCTGTTTAAATAATAATCCGTATTATCACATCCCAGCGATAAATGAGCGGACTAGAAAAAATGGACAGTGATTCAACTTGCAAAATTGATTTTTCTGATTCTCGAAGATTAGTGACATTTTTTGTTAAAAGCGTTTGAATTGTTTTGCCACGCGACGTAGGTATATCTTTTATCGTTGAATGTTTTTTTTTTTTTTTGCACAAAAAACAAAACGCGCTGATTCAAACTTTAAATACGCGCGCACGAAATATTAATTTGAGAAAAAAAACAAATATAAAACAAAGAATTTGAATACACGACTCAAAACATTTTTTTTCAAACACATTGATATGACTCGTTTCGAACATCAGAAAATCACAATTTTGCAAAATAAATTTCTGTTAATTTTTTCTTCTGCTGGTTTTTTTTTGTTTTTTTTTTACAGTAGTTGCACGTACTCCTACTCTAGCGTATCTCGATATGAAGTTTTATTCAATATACATATATATATAAATATACATATATATACACGTCGGATGATTGCCTGTCCATAGTATTTATTGGCCGTTCTGTATCAGGATTGGCGGATTGGATTTCCGCGAAAAGAAGTAACTTTGTAAACAAAACACACACAATCTATAGATCGAAAGATAGGCTTTTCTCGTTGATACTTTCAAGCTTGTGTAGAACTGTTTCTTAGGATTTTCAACAAATTTCTTAAGATAGAATAAAAATCCGAAAGAATTTCGTACAAGAAGTTTGTTCGCATTGAATCATTTAATTCTCTCTCTGTGATCCTGTTTTCCAAAATTTTATCCTTTATTTATTAAAAAAAAACACATTCTACACAACGATACCTTCTTTGTTCATTACAACGTACTTCGTAGTTTCGTTTATATAAAACGTGCTTTTCGATCACTCAGCGTAGTGGAAAAGGAATTGAAATTTTCACGAGTAAAAATAAAATATACATGTATATAAAAAGACATTTATAAAATACAAAGTAAACAAACAAACATTTAGAGAATGTGTCTCACTAGAGTTTACAAATCCTTACATACTGCGAAGTGATTATATATGTAGAAATATCTCTGCACATATGTGGATGATTGACAAATCACGTGGTCTTCTTCAAACAGACAAAGGTTTTATTTCATTATAATCACTGTAAATTTTTTATTGCATATCTACATCATTGTATTTTTAATTTTTTCTAAAGTAATATTTAGAAAAAAGATTTATTCCCATAAGTATGTTTTCACGAGATTATGAGTATGTACAAAAATGTTTGTCGCTTATATTTACACAACCTTACAACTATACTTTGAAACTTCATCCCGAAACCGAAAGTACCGGTTCTGAACGAGAATAAAATAAACGTAAATAGAAAAAAAAAAAAGAATTACTTTATCAAAACGTAGCAGCGCGCGGATGCACAATTTGAATTTAATTTATTTTACCATATTGCTATCTCGTTTTGTTTACAACATATGATTTACATGAATGCTCACAATGAACTTAATAGTATTCATGGTGATGTTTTTTGTTTTTTTTTTTATATGCAAAAGTTCTACAAAAGTATTTATATCTATAATACAACAAGTATATGATTAAAGAACAAATTGTTTTTAATCTGTAAACAAATAGATTATACGTTCCAATTTATATTGTGAACATAGTTGAATATATTAGAACGGCATATAAGTAATAATCGCTTTCCGATAAAAAATTATGTATATATCATTCTTTATTACATAATTTTTTTATTTCTAAAAAGATCTTATACTTCTTAAATAAAATATACAAATTTAGCACGTACACTAAATATACTGTATTCCTATTTTTTTTGTTTTGTTTTGTTTTTATTTCACCTCACATAATTTTTCATTTGATGAAGATCATCAAACAATGTTCTTGTAATTGGCAATCAAATTTGTTTGTTATTGCGTAACGTCGAGAGTAATTTTATCCTAACATACAAAAACAATACTCTTATCATCTAAGAAACCAAATAAATATGTTTATCATACAAATTATTATTACCAATTGTTAAACTCTTTTAATTTAGAAATAAATAAAATCAAAATTTCCGAATTTTAATACAATTCAATTTTATTAAAATTAAATCATATTTTCAAAACTGTGTGTGAAATTATTGTTTTTTTTTCCAAATTTTTTTATCTCACGTTTGTTTTTTCGACGTGAAAGATTAAAAACAGTCGCACGACTGATTTCTTGCAAAAGCGCACGTAAAACACAAATGATCAGTACCGAGCCAACGTTACTACTTGTGTGTGTGTGTGTGTAGAGATATTTCGTCTTGCATATTTCTTTCGTTTTGCGCTTTACGTAGACAGGGCTCAAGGCAATTGAATCTGATTGACATGCACGTCAACTGAATTCAATCAGTTTAATATATATATATATATATATATATACATCTAATACTTAAACTCTGTGAGCGCGCGATTAATATTTATCTAGATTAAATAGTTGCCCCACTTTTTCGATTATCAACATTACATCGACTCCATCAATTCAATTTCGATAAATTCTATTTTAGTTTTACGATATCGAAATAAGAGATCTCGAGTACAATATTCAGAATTGTTTATTATCTAAACTATTCATCGTTCTGCATGTAGCTTTAGCAACGACCTCGTCCGGATGTACTTTAAAAACAAGAATCAAACCATAATGCGGCATGTCTCTTATTTTATAAATAAAATTAACTTATCCACATACACTTGTGACTGGCTAACTGATAAAACTGGAATCTCTCGTTTTTTTCTTTTGCACGTAAACATATGCCCACACATTCTTACTTATTTCTATTTATGTTTCAGTTGAATGTCCAGACTATAGATTCTCTATATAATACAGAAAAAAGAATGCAAGCAGTGAAATTAAGCAGTAAGCAACGTTTCTTGTTTCTTCGAGAGTGCTACAAATTCGCTTAAGTCCGAAAACTCGCGTTCTTTTTTTTTTTTATATATATATATATATTAATATCTCCAAATAAGAACTTATAGCAAAAACTTGTGATTCATATGGAAATATACATATGACATATTCAGGCGATCGCGCGTTTTCCCTTCCTCCCCCGAAAAAGTCAGAGTAATAAATAAAAGATATAAAAAAAAAAAAGAAAAAAAAAAGAAAAGAGAAATGCATACGTAACACATTACAAAACACAATCTTACGTCGCGGCGTGTTTTCCAGCTAATCAGCACCTTTTTCTTCAAGTGGACAGGTACAGCCGGTGATAGTCGTTCGCGCCGAAGGCGCAATTGCATTTTGGACATTTTCGCTGTCGCGTCTCATAACGTGTGCGCAAACAGTCCCAACAAAACACGTGGAAGCACTTTGTGAGAACAGCATCCTTGCGCTTTACTTTGCAAGATGGACAGGTCAAAGTCTCTTTGTATTCTCGCAATTCCTCCGCCATCACTTCGTCCAGAGTCTCAGCAAGCTCGATCTTCTTCATACGTTCGACCTTACGTCTGAGTTGCGCTATCTCTTCCTACGGTGCAAAAGAAATTTGTCAGTAGTTCAGAACGCGACAAAAAAAAAAGTGCAAAAGAGAGCGATATCTGTAAAATAATACCTGTAATCTTTTAGTTTTATACGCCTCAGCTTCCAAGGAACTTGTCTTCTCCGCCACAACTTGTTGCGCCTCCTTCATTTGAGAATGATATTTCTCTATATAACATAAGATTTATATTACTTTATATATTTTTTTGACAAGAGGAAAAAGAGAGAGAGAGAGAGAGAGAGAGAGAGAGAGAGAGAGAGAGAGAGAGAAGTTGCACATATAAAAATTCTTACCAAGATGGAGTTTGAGATCGGCGGCCGATTGTGCGCTTTCTATCGCTTTTCGTTTATGCATCTCCATCGCCTGCTGTCGCAGAGCCAGTTCTTTTTCCACCGTCGCGAGGGAGTTTTGTAAGAGACGTTCCTTCTCCTCCAATTTTCGCACAACGACATTAGCCGCCTCTACTTGCGTAGTCAGCGTAGACACTTGCTCCTTCAACACATCCTTCTCTTCTCGCGCGAGTTTGTGCAATTGATTGCTCTTGATCCTCTCTGTCATGAGCTTGAAATTCGCGTCATCCTTTTCGCGCAACTGCTGTATCAGTCTGGAGTTTTGTTCCTGCATGTCTTCGAACGCCTGACCGGTCACTTCCATCTCATTCAGAAGCGCCTCTTCCTCCTTTAACGTAACATAAATTTTGTTTAATTCTACGTCCCACGTGTGCTGTAATTAAAGCACTTACGTATAATACCTGCTTCTGGCAAGCAACTTGACGCTGCAACGTGTACGCCTGTTCTTCCAATTTTTTTATCTTTATTTGCGCGTCTTCATCCGCTAATTTTTTACGCTCTTCGCGTTTACTCTCCTGCAAGTAACACGCAATTAGCAACGTTATATTACGTCAAGCTGTTATTCTACGATAAGCACAATTGTTTTATACACTACGGCGTACTTGAATTTTCTTAAGCTGTTGTCGCAAATCCTCCAACTCCGCTCTGGTTTTCCGCTCCGCAGCCATCAACTGCACCTTGTCCCGTTGCTCCTTTCCGACACCTTTGTACATGTCTAACAAGAGCTTCATCTCCTTCATTTCATTCACAGCCTTTCTGCAATTAAAAATATTAACTTTCGTTTTTGTTTTTCATTTTCTAAAAAACTAAAAAAAAAACTTCATATATAGATTTTATTCGATACTACTAGATATCTCAACAGACATACTTGAGTTGTGCCTTGAGATCCCTTACAAGTTCCGATTCCGCCATCTTTGCGTCTTTGGTGCGATGAGCAGGATCACGATGTTCGGTTTTCACGGATTCCTTCTTGATGTCTTTCTCGCGTTTGATGTCCTTTTCCTTTTTCAGAGTCGGCGAAGTCAGTGTCAGAGAATCTGGCGTTCCTTTATTGATCTCACCTTCTCCCACTTCGATCGTTTCTACCTCCTCGTCAGCACCGGATTCTCTCTTTATCGAAACACCGCTTTCCTCTTTTATCTATTTGTCGAAAACAGACGACCACCAGGATGAAGTACTTCTCGTAATTTTTGCGTAAATATCTCAAAAGATAATTGTATTATAAAAAAAAAGTTCTTCATTATGTAAATTCTCGATTCGGTGTAACATACCTGCGTAGATCCTGGCAAAGAATTGGACGCATCTTCTTCTTTCCCACTGCCGTCCGAGTTATTTCCTTCTTTGTTTTCTTGCGCCGTTTGCTGGCCGAGTTTTGCCGTCAGTTCTTCTATATCCTTCTTTAACTGAGATAATTCAATAAGCAAATCCTATGTTATTTATTTTTTACTAAGAACACAAAGCATTAATGTGTGCGTTAGCTAGTTTGGGTAATAGTTGGAATTTATTCGTAAACATACCCGAGGTATTTCAGTGGAAGCTTCCTTATACTTTCGTTTGTAACGGTGAACCTCTCCTTTCAATTGCTGATTGTGATTCTGAAGAGACGTGATCAAGTGTCGCATCTCTCGATTGATCGGACCCGTTTGCTCGTTTGCGGCAAGATTCTGCTCGAATTCGATGCGAAGCATCTCGTATTCTTTGCGCAATTGCGCCAGGACATCCTCGAGCTGCATAACTTCACCGCGTAATTTCTTCTGAGCCATTAACTCCTCGCTCTGCAACGAGAATACGTTTCGATAAGAAAATTTAAAACCAACTTAACCAACTCGTGAGCACAATTCTCGATGTAAAACTCTTACCTCCATCATCTCAATTTGGCGTAAATGTGCGTTCTTGCTCGTTTGCATTTGCTGACGAGCGTCGTCCAACTGCGTTTTCAACTGCATAGACTCGTTATAAAGCACGGAAAATTGTGACTGCAAACATTTATACT
Source organism: Pseudomyrmex gracilis (assembly GCF_002006095.1). Classification (NCBI taxonomy): domain Eukaryota; kingdom Metazoa; phylum Arthropoda; class Insecta; order Hymenoptera; family Formicidae; genus Pseudomyrmex; species Pseudomyrmex gracilis. The sequence goes on along the minus strand of NW_018020830.1, from coordinate 49,840 downwards.
CTGTTGTTTCTACAATTACCGATTCGGGAAGTTGTCTTATCTGCAACACACAAAAAAGACACCTGGCATCGTCGCAATCGTCGGCATGTGTTTTCTATCTAGTTTGATCAAAAAGCAAACTAAATCGTATAGAAACTAAGACGTTTATTTTACTTACATCCATCTTTAATTTTTCTACTTCTTTCAAAGTGTCACGATGCTGCTGATGTAATTTGTCCAATTCCTGCAATCTGTTATTAGCTAATTCACGTGTCTCTTCAAGCTCTCTTTGCAAGTCGTCGAGCTGTAAATAAGATAAAACATTGGAAATAAAAATATATATATATATATATATATATCTCTTTATATAAAACACACTTTATTATAAAAGTAATAAAGTTTACTTTAGTCTGTGAGACACTTGAAGCAACCAAAGTGTTCGGTTTATTACTGCCTTTCTCGTCAGTCCCGTGAATTTGTTGAAACGCTTTCAGCTTCTCTATCGCTTCTCCAAGATGATGTTCTAATTTGTCGTTTCTCGCTCGCACTTTGTTCAACTCGTATTGCAAATCGTCCACTTGATTTCGCAATTCCGCTGCGAGTGTATCCTTCCCTGTTATGGTATCTTGCATTTCTGACATCTATAAAGAAAATTATTTGTCATCAACCAACAATCCAACGATCAAAAGTATACCAATACAAAAGTGCTGAAAGAAACCAAACATATAAATAAAAGAAATAAACAAATGTTATTTACCTTCAATGAGATGGTGTGATATTTTTCGTGCAATTGTATATTTATAGCCTGCAAATTTCTATTTTCCATTTGTATTTCCGCATTAGCACGACGCACAACCTCATCGATGTTCGGCGCTTCTTCTGCATTGATAATTTTTTAAATTGTATTATAGACTTAAATTGTTTTTAAATTAATTAACGATGTTTCACAGCAATCGCCCAGTTTGTTCATGTACATTCAAGAAAATATTATTATCTAAATTCTACATATAAAAACAAACTACTTAAAGAGGAGTTTGCTCTTGTTACGCACCACACACACACACATTTATACTCACCACCATCGAACTCTCCCTTAAGTGCAAGAGTGATCTTTTCATTTCTCTGAGACAAACGATCAAATGCCTGCACGACTTTCGACACAGCACGCTTAGATACTTGGACACGGTTTGCTAATTTATCATCTAATTCTTCCTTGTCCCACGATGACAATTGCATAAGAAATGATGTTGTAGCTTCGCTCTCATCTAATAAGACATCACACAATTTATAAAAATAAATTTTCTTGTCAAAACCGATCGCTTTGTCTTCCCACTTACTTTTATTTTCGGATTCATCAGCAGTTTCAGCATCAAATCTCTGTAATAACACACGTATATCTTCGTTGAGTTGATTCCAATATCGATTAACAACATTAAGTACTGCATCGTCCTGCATCTGACGTTTTTCTAATTGTTCAATACGCTGTCTTAATTCAGCTTCCATTCGATGCCTTTGTTCTAATCTCTGAAATAGATAAATAAGTGTGAGAAACAATATATATATGTATAAACACGAAAATAATCTCCAAGAAATATAAAATCCATCTTCATGTACAGTTTGTTATATCGCAACATAACATATTATTGTTTATACATGTATAAATTTACACATACCTGTGCCAGTTTCTTGTTTTGAAACTGTAGAACCTTCATATCCATTTCTTCAAGAGTGGATATGGGTCCTATCAGAATTGGCTCAAACTGCACCTTTTTAATAGGTGGTTGTGAACTGCTGTCTTCTGCAGGTCGTTTCGACATCTTTGCTAATTCAGTTGTGTCCTATTTGTAAAATTATAAGATACTGATAGCGTGTGCACAGACATAAACAACATAAATATATATAAACAATAAAACATGAATAATATTAACAAAAGATTTTTGTTTATCTAATTCTTAAGAGAGAGATAGAGATTTACTTTAACCAAATGTAAATAAAAGTTTTGTCATATATGTGCGTATATTTTGTACAATGTACATATATATTTATATATAAATTTTCTTACACCAAGTTAAAGTTCTGTTGCAGATTAAAGAAAGAATTAAAAGTATGATAGGTATTTTTTTTTCTTTTTATTTGTATTCATTATTACAGGGAAAAACTTTCAATCCAACCATGTTTAAAGGTTATGAAAACTTTACATCTACCATATGGCAAAAAAAATATCTTTCTTTGCGTTATTTTGCGAAGTTTCGAAAACGCAAATGCTCAGATGTGAAAAGGTTTATAATTTACATCTGGAAAAACAAAAAAAAATTACAAAAACGCAGAATTATACGATTCGCACACCACCTTGCAAAACGAACGAAATAATAATTTGTACGAGCAACTTCTCAAATACGGAATACAAACGAAACAAAAAAAAATAAATATCAACTCGTATAATATTCAAACAGAGAGTGATCTTTGAGCTGTTGTAATTTTTTTTTCTTTTTATTCCGTTTCTCACGACGCGAAAAGTGAGGTTCGAGATAAGACCCCGTTGGGATCGAGATTGAAACTTTCTCGCGTGTTGTACAAAAATCGCATCCGTAGAGCAGACCAGGCGCGGAATTATTATTATCTGTCAGCGAGAACAGATTTCTTCGTTCAATATCAACAGAATTGTTCGATTTTGTCGCGCAATCCTATTGTTATTGATCGCACGCGCGCGCGCAAAATACTTTGCGGAGGCTATATACCTTGATACGCGCAATTAAGCTTTCCCGACTTGCAACCTTCCGCGAGAGAGGATGCGTTTGTCTTCTTCACCGCATGGCTAAGTCGTTCTTGGATTTGACAAAGCCAACGTGGTCGATTGCTCGTTGCGATTTTCCTGCATCTTACGCGATTCTCTCTCACGTCGACGAAATTCGGGAGGAGCGGGGAAAGCCGTGCAGCAGTCCAGTCCAGTGTCCGGTCGAGAAACCGCCAGTTGCACGTCCTCGCAGCAGCAGCAGCAGCAGCAGCAGCAACAACGGAAGCCACCATTACGCGGCGAATGCAGGAAGCAAAAGAGCCAAGGCGAGGAATTACGAGCGCGCTCTCGCTCGATCGGTAAAAGACGAAAAAGAACGTATCGACCGTCGAGAACGACTTCGTCGTTTGGTTTCCTTTCTTGTTTTCGATTCGAAGCCGTAGAGCGACGCTGCGATCGGACGAGAAAGTCACAGAGGTTAGGGTTAGGTTAGGTAAACTCACTTGTTTACGTCGCGCGCGCGTGTGTACATGGATTTTTTCAAACGCAATTTGCGTGGATTGGTATAATATACACGTGTGGTGTGCGAGAAGAGAGTTAACTTGATCGAAGACACGTAAAAGCTGAGGTAAAAAGCGAGATAGTTCTTTTGGCAGCTTACGTTATAAAACTCTTTGGAATCGATTTAGGAATGTGATTGCGACTGTTTTCTCTCTCTCTCTTTCTCACAAAAGAAGCCGACAGAACAGAAATCGACAGGAATTGATTTCGAACGATTTCGTAACAGATACTCGCCAGGAACAACAATCAACGTTACAAAAACAATCATGGACTCGAGGAAGGTGACTCTGTCGAAGGGCATATTGCAAATGAAAGTAAGAGTCGAACACAATATGCGTAGAACAGGATTTATCTTGTGCAGGATGCAATTGTGTAATAATATTTGTTTGCTTTTTTATATTTGTTTTAGTTCATGAAGAAGACAAAGGACAAAGTGGAGAAACAACAGTTTCAAGAAGAGGGAGAGGAGTACTTCGGCAGTCAGTTCAAGTCGTGCATGAAGAACTCATTGTAGGTATCGCTTTCTTTTAAACATAAATATTTAGGGTTTAGATAATAACACAACAACAAATCAACAAACTTCCAAATTGGTTCTTCGCCACTGGATCGAGATTAGTCTCTACATTTCACAATATTTGTCAGCGATGGTGTTGTTATTGACATTCAGTGTGTTTTGTTTCTGTTTTCTTTTGGGACACAGCGACAAGTTCTTCGTGGAACCGAGTTACGTCTTTTGTGAGGAACTCGCGGACGGTAGATTAAGCTTTCAAGGAATGAATCCGAACATAGAGAAGCTGATGGCGGCACGAGAAAGAGCGAAACAAGCTAAGCTGGAGGTGAAGCAAGAAACTGACGTATCAGACGAGCAAATGGCCGTTCAGTGGGAGAAAATGCGACTTAAATTTGACAAGCAGAGACACAGAAAGACGCAGCACAGAAAAACGAAGACGGAAGGCGAACCGATAGAAAAGAAACCAAAATTCTTGAAACCTGTAGATTGAGAGATTCACTTTTTTCTTTTGTAAATACAAAGTTGTATCATAATTAGGAACTTCTTAATTAATTGGGTCTCGACGTGACGACGTGAGTGATCAACATGATATCAACAAAAATTTTGATGTTATTGATTTCGATCGATTTATATCTATTTGTTATATAATTGTTTACGAAAAGACTAGGATAATTGTTGTTTGCTTTTCAACACTGCTGTTCGTTTGTCACAGTCGAAATACACGATTTTTTATCATCAATTTTCTTACGAAACTTTACTTTCGAGTCGACGTACTTGGTGTTTCTATTCGCACGTTTCCTGTCTTGTCCGCAACGCGGACAAGTAACTCCCGAAACGTTTCCACGCACACACATCGCCGGTGCGATCCTTCCGCATTCCTTTTTGCCGGAAAGTGCGTCGAAGCTATCTTCGGAAAACTCCATAACCGATATAATTCTCGAATATGCTTCGCATTTCTTCCTTGTCGCGTTTCTACGTAACAAATTTTATACAAAAATAGTTTACAAAGATGAAATTTCTAATTATATATATATTTAAGAGTTTTTGTAATATTTATCACCTTGAAGACATCAGACCCCCGTTCTGCGAAGATGCTGGAAGATGTTAAACCCCGAACGGTAGTTTTTTTTTTCGGAGTGATCGCCTAAATTCTCCCTGTATGTTACATTCTCGGATGAATGTAGATGTTTATCAGCACGTGGCACCGTTGCTCTTTGAAAATCTGTTCTTTTTGGGTAGGACGTCCAGCTGTGCGAACTTCTGTAACATTTTTTTTTGAATGTCTTACACACACACGCACATACACGCGCGTCTGGAACACTCGGTGTTTATTTCGATGGCTTTGTAATTTGTGTCACCGGTTCTCTGAATATTTCCTATGCTCTTACCATATGTAGCGGTGTAATCCGAACTCGTCGGAGACGCTTCTAAAATGAATCTGTTTATTCAAATCGGAGTCGCGAAAAGCGTCATTCCAAAAATGGAAATTGCACCAAAAGTTTTTGTTTTATTTGTGATACGTCTGCAGCGTCTGAAATTTGAACACACAAATTTTATTAAATCAAAATTGCAGATTGAAGTTTATATCTGATATAATTTATATAAAAAACAAAATTTATGTAAAAAACAAAAAAAAAGAATCGTTGAGAGATTCGATCGCAATATCGACTGAAATTTCTTTCTCTTTTTGAGGTTTATTGTGTAATTATATATCTGTGTGTACAATTACGATCGTGTATAATTTATATAACTGCGTCGCACAAAATCTTTTGTCAATTGCCCGAGCAATTGAAACTTTTTATTACTTGTCCGAATAAACGGTCCGGTGAGCTTGACGAAATTTGCCAACTCAACTGGTTCATGATTAATTCACGTCAAAAGTGACACGCGACTCCGCGTTTCGTGACATCTCGGAAGTTTGCCGAAACGTAGTGAATTTGTTGTGAGGGATTTTGTAACTGCGGGAGAAAAAGAAACGGCGCCGGGGTAATTTTCTCAAACTCGCTCGAACAATTTGCATAAATTGTTTCGTGCGACACGTGCATACCGATTATTTATTTCCTCGTGATTTGCTTCGACGGCTCGCAACGCTGCGATATGCGACTTTACGTGGTACCCACGAGCGCGCGACGTCCCGACTTCTTCGAGTATTTGCTTCATCACGTCGGTGTTTTCTCGTGCAAAACAAAAAAAAAAAAAAATCATCCGAAACAATTTCTCGATCTTTTTGTCATCTCGGATGACGATTTGTCTCTTTCTCTCTCTCTATTGTCGCGTGTTACGCAAAATGCGCGGGGGGAGGGCAGCTGTCACGTAACGAAATACCCAGTTTTGCAAGAACGGAATGGCAGAAACGGAATATGGCCTAGCGCCTGCCTCGAGATACGACGTAACGTTATACGCGAAGGATATATCGAATGAAGTTGGGTTCGACTTGGCTTTTTTTTCCGACGCGCTAATTCTTCCGAGATGGATTTGCGCCGTTTTAAAGAGCGCGCGCGCGCGCCCGCGATTCGCCGCCCCGATTAATTACTCGCTCAGTCAATTATCTCTCCGCACGTTCCTGGATTGCGCAATAGCGTAAATATAGACGACGTTACGCGCGCGCGCGCGCGCACATTATTCAGCATTCTTCGCCGTATCCACATCGCACTTTTTCCAACCGACGAGATTTTGAGTCGCGAGAGAAAAGTCGCGCACGTACGTTTTCCCGAACACGTTCCGACGATCGATCATATTTTGTTTGCGAGATTTATTGTGCGATTTTTACAACAAACTCGCGAAGCAAATCCCGATAAGTCTCGCAAACCAAATCGACGCGGGCGAAAAATCGCCGACAAACGTCCGAAATTCCAAGAGGGTTTCGAGACGAAACGATCTGTCGTCGCGTCACCGCGGAATTCATACAATGCGGTTTTTATTATTACCAGCCGGTCGTTACATATCTCTCTTCGAGAGAGCAATTGGCGCGCTAGCGCCAGTACCGGTGCACCACTTTCCGAGATTTAATGTATTCTCACAGCTGCCACGCGTCGACCATGATGCAATAATATTGGTTGTTTCGCCTTGTTTTTCAGATAAAATATCGGGCCGTTAATTGCGGCAGCATGTCGCTCGCCTTGAACGACTCTTCCCTCTTAAAAACGCGATAAAAAATGGCGACGGAATCGAAAATCGCGCGAAACTCGACGAAATCCTCGATTACGAATTTACAATTTACGGTCGTCGTACGTTGACTTTATCTCGCGAAACTTCGGTAATATATACCGATTAACACGAATTCTCGAACTTGCAGTCTCGATTAATTTAAAAAAAAAAAAACAAACAAAAAAAAAACGCGTCGGTGTTTCGCGCGTTTTCTCAGTTTACACTCGTGAGACGATCGGCGCCTTCGTCTAATTGTGCGCCTTCTTCTCCTACCGATTCGCTCGCTCGCACACATATGGTATCTGATTAAATCCCCCCGATTGTGTTCAATGCTCGCCTCTCGTAACATCGGGCTGTAACTATCGACTACACGGCGACTTGTTTCTCCAAAAGGCGGTGCGCGCTAACAAAACCATTGCGAGACGCGCGCGCGCGCACACACACACACACAACTGGACACGCTCGGCACGACGCTCGACGTGTTATTTCCAGAAAAGCACGTGCTCTTCGCCGCGGAGATTACGGACAATTTGCGCGATACGACGATAGTGATTGGAATCGAGTTCGAGAGATAGAGAGAGAATCCCGTCCGATACAAAACTCGGAGCCGCGCTCACAATGCGACTTTCCTTCCTGGTACAGGCTCTGTTCCATCTCCTTTTCTCTCCCGCCCGGTTGGAATCCTGTAATTGTCCCGGGGGGAGCAATTAAAGTTCACGATCCATCGGCGATCTATCGGATCTCGAGAATTAGTGCCACGACGATGAAAACTAATCGCCGATCCGCTCTCGCTCGCCGGTTTTTTAGCGAGAGAGGAAGCGAGAAGAGATCGGGCACATTCTCGCGCGCGCGCACTTCGAATCGCAATTTCGTGTGTCGAAAGGATGCAATTCTCTTTGTTATTTTGTTTTTCTTTTTTGTTACAATAATGCGTTGAAAAATCAAAATATCTGGAGACGTGCGTTCGCGCAAAGTAATAAAAACAAAGTCGAGAAAAAAATCGAATCAAATAAGACGAGAGCTAACGCACACGCGGATAACGTGCGCGTAATGAGATGTTGACACAACGTCAACGCGGCTATTGATCCTCCGGTAATTTAGAACGCGTGCCGATCTATTTGACGTCTCCGCTGCAATTTCTTTTACATTAGCAAAGAACATGCGCTGCGCCGCGAGTTTTATGAAGACAGATAAAAAGAGAGAGAGAGAGATAGATGAGAGCTCGCGGTAGGTAGACGGTTCTTGTTGTGCTCGTTTTGTACGTGCTAAATATTTGAGTCAGGTTGTCGTCGACATTAAACGACGAGCAAACATTGCCGATACATCGCGGAAGAAAACGCCGTTCATTTATCAAGTGCAAACAAGGCACCGTTCCATCCGTATCCCTCCTCGCTTGCTCCTCGCATCACATCCCTTCGAGCGAGTTGCGAGTAGATGACAATTTTTCACGACGCGATTTAGACGAAAAAACAAAATTGACCGGAGGAGATATTTCATTTACTTGCCACATTTCATTGTCTTTTGTTAATTATTACTTATGACATATTTTTTTCGTTCTTCTTTCGTATTTTTGAACATCAATGTATATATAAGTATATTCATATAAGAGTTCGTCTCTCTTTTCATATTTAAATGGCATCTATCTCTCGATTTTTGAAGGATGTGATAAGAGCGAGACACAATATTTACTCGGCGAGAGAACTTTCCCGAGTGTGTAACGGGAATTAATTTGCTTTTCTCACCGGTTTTTTTTTCTTCGTTGCGCAGAAGATATCACCCGACTGAATCGACGACGAGAGATACAATTCGAAGAAATCGCAGCCGTGAACCGCGCAGAGGAGAAAAGCTCGGTTCGACACTCGATATCTCGCCCGAGTGGATTTTTTTTTTTTTTTTTTTTTTTTTTGGAGTTACAACACGCAGCTTCGTGTACAAAGAGAGAAGCGCTAAACAGCCAAGATTCGTGCTGCCGCACTTGAGGCAGCAGTTCCCAAACTGCGTGAAGTGAGAGTAATAATGAGGAATAATGAGCCGCACGTTGGAATTACAAGGACAGGCAAAAGAACCGCGCCACGTGCGCCTCGCGTATTACACGTTCGTTTCCGATAACGCTAAAATGTCCGTCAAATGAGATAATAAAAAGACAAATTTTTTTTTTACGCGTTTTTGTTTATCGACAACACACATTATATTGCCTTTTATTTTTGAAAACAAAACCATCATCGCAAAGTCGTTAAACACTTTCGATTGTTTATGTAGAGAGACAATGTTTTAAATGACGATTTTCACAGAAGCAATGATATTTCAATCGCATGGACCGATCATGAAATTAATATTCGCAATTTATATTCTCTCCTATCACTTTTCTCGAAGTAATTATGTTAATTGGAACCAGTTCCTTTCGTGCGAAAAAAAAATTGCAAAAGAAGTGTGTGGGAGGTGGACAATATTACACAAGAAAATAATCTCGCGGAGCTTGGCGTGAAATTTAAATGTCAACAGAGAGGTGATCCCTTTGGGAACCGCTGACCGGCGAGTGCATCACGCGGTAAACGCGAGATACGTAGCGCGAACAGTGTCAGCCCCAGCGGGGTCGACATGTGAGTAAAACGGTAACCGAGAGCGCGGAACAATATTTGTTGTGTCCGATAACCAACCTCTAGAAGAAAACGTTCTCTCTCTTCGCGCGCGCGCTAATGGATTTAGCGGTGGCAGTGAACCGCGCGTGACCCGGTCGCTCTGACGTACGAGCGGAACGCACACCGTCATTTGTTCCACACGCGCGGGTACGATGTCGCGTGTTTGCCGTCGTTGTTTCCACCGTGACACGATGATCGATGAGAGTTTTATTCATGCACGCGCGAGCCAACGGCGGCAACGGATCCCCGCGGGTTTCTTCCGCGAGTTCCCTAGAATTTGGGTCGTACTTCTCAACAACGATCGTAGATCTCAGCATGTCGCGAATTTATTGCAAAACGCATTTTCTTAAGAAATCTTCGCGCACGTAATTACACCGCGCACTAGCGCGAGCGAGCCCTGCAATTGGAAACGCGCGAAGTGCTGAGGTGATGCGCATCTCTTTTTTTTTTTTTTTTTTTTTTTTGTACAGTACAGAAAGCGCGCTGAAGTTTCAGCGCGCCGGTTCTATCCTCACCGAAACATTAACCCAATTATTGAAGTTGCAGTAGATTCTCATCTCCGGCGAAAAGATGATTGCAACTCAATTTCAAATTCTTCGCTTGTGTGTAGATTGCTTCCCTTCCCTCAGCTCCTCCTCCGTTGATCCCGAAGCTGATGGAAGCGACGTACCGTTCGCGTAATTATCGCGACCCTGATAAGGCGCGCGGCGGACGGTACGTATGTGTGTGTGTGTGTGTGTATTTATATATATAAAACGTTGGACGAGTATCGCTTTCACTCCGAATTTAGTGTTTTCTTCCGTATTTTTGTAATACCAAGCGAGAATCGGCGCGGGTCCGAGAGTCTTGTTTCAATTCAACGCGCGTTTGAAAATTTGTTAATGTTTTTCTTCTCCCGGCTAACCTAATGACATCTATAAAGGGAGTCACATTTCTCGATTTACCTGTTTATCTGGGTACCTGTTTTACGGTTGTCACGTTGTCGGCTGTGTCGAATGATAAAATTCGCTTGTCACGGAAAGGGAAAGAGAGAGACGTAACGTGACAAAACGTTTAACGTTAGAGAAAAACATAAATAACACAATTCTTTCAATCAAAATTTTTTCTCTCAAAAAAACTTGTCTTTTTCGGAATCTACTTTTTCTCTCTCTCTCGCTTCGTCAGCTTGGTCTCAGGTTTCCTTCAGGGATGTTCTGATCAGATATGGTTGTTAAGTTCCGTTAATGTAACTTTTTGTTTTTGTGTTTTTTTTTTGCGCGCGAACAATTTTAGCAATTAGTTCTTTCTGTATACGATATGCGATCGTTATACGTCAAGTTAAATTTCAAATGAACAATTACGTGATGTACCTTAGAAAGTTTCGGGATGTGTTCGTGTAGAAAAATGCGCGATGACGAAATCACATTTATAATTCTTCTTTCTCGTTACTTTCTAAACTTCCACCTTTCCTGTTAGACAAACAACAGCGCCACTAAGTTTAACATGTAAAGTAAGTGTCTTCGAAATTGTCCGTTCCACGGTGATTCCGTTACATAACTCTCCATAGAATAACTTCGCAAAAATAGCGGCAACAACATCTCTCCTTCGTCGTCCATCATCATTATCATCCGGTAAGTCTCGTGTTCGCAATATCGTCAATGTGACGAAACGAGATCAGTTTTCCCTCCGCTCGATCTTGTCGGATGATCTCTCACGGGATGTAACGGAAGTAACGTAATTCTCTCTCGCGTCTAATCGCCGATCTGACACTGACAAATCGGCGTGTTCCCAACGGAACACTTTTTCGTCGAAAATTAACATAATTTACGCATTACCGGACTTGTTGACCATCTCAATTATACATATACTTTCTTTAAGGCCTGTGCTGTGATATTTTTAAATAAAGAAATATGAGCACTCTCTGCGTCACCGCAGCGAAGTCAATAACGTGTGTGCGATAGTGCGTAATAGTTTAGCGTAAAATTGTATCTCATAAAATTTCATCAAGGACAATCTTCCGGCATTTATTAAAATCAGATAAGCGACGAGAGCATGTGCTGTTTCATTTCAAGCGACAGAACGTGTAATTATGTTATAAAAAAAAAAAAAATGTGTCGTGTATGAAGGAAAAGATTGCGTATCATAATTTGACGCTCGTAGGTAGACGCGCGTACTTACACACGTAAATTAATCGAAGGTGTGTGTGATTACACGTGTGTGACTGTTATCACGCCGCGCGAGCGACGCAATTTTAGAAACAAGGAAACCGAGCTAATAATATCCAACGATATGTCATTTCTATCTTAGACACTCCTTGCTAATTCGATACTGCGTCGATTTACATTCTCTTTGTAGCAGATAAGATTCCAAGTACGCGTCGCTATCGCGTAAAGTCTCTCGCAAAATTTCCGCGCCGCGAAATGTATCTTTNTTTTTTTTTTTTTTTTTTGTTCGTACAATATCAACGCGTTGCAAATTGTAAAGATTTTTGCCGGATACACACAGCGCGCAGAAAATAAACGATAAACTATTAACAATAAACCATAAACTATTAATATTTGCGTTCTTAATAAAGATCAAAGATCTTTAATTAATTCTTTATTTAATTAATTATTTCATTACAATATTAATTTAGATATCGACGGTATCTCCGATCTCTTTGGCGAGTGTAAAATGACAAAAATAGAACAAAACGTACATGTAAATCCGGTTGTTAAATATAGAATCGTTATTTCTCGCTTGGCTTGCATTGCTCGTCGTTAGACGTAAGAAAAAAAAAAAAAAACACGAGATTGGTTACTCCGACTCAATTAGATGGCTGAGTGCGCGTAAATGACAGTAAATCAGTAGTTTCGATTTAAATTCATCGCACCGCGTTTGTGCGATCCATTAATGAAAGATTAATCACACACAATGTTTTTTTTCGAGAAGAACTGCAAACGTATATAATTGCCGTATTCGGGCAAGGTAGATAAAAGTATACCGTGTGCACCTATCAATTCTCGGTTCCGTCGAGAGACGTAAAAAAAAAGAGAAACACGCGCGTCTGGTGCGCCCGTCGGCACACAATGATGATCTCTTAGCGCAAAGAAATCACGGTTTCTTTGACCTTTGCGAAGATAAATGCGATATCAAAATTTATATGTATCGTAAAAACAAAATAACGCGTTTATACGAGGAAAGAGAAGAAACTTTTTTATGTTTTGCGATAAAGTTATATATATATATATATAAAACTAATATATTTATAGACGAGGCGGAAAAGAGATGTGGTGCGCGATTTGACCTCTATCCGTGCGCCGATATCAACATAAATTAACGGACAATTATCGTCGATAAACCGCGCGCGCGATATCACGATCGCAGAAAATTGCGATCTCGCAAGAGATCGCCGTTCCTTCGCTCTTTCGACTTCCAGCGCATGTACACACGTACACATACATATATACGTTTCTCTTATTATGCCATACCGACGTTTATAAACATAAAGCGCTAACGATTATCCGCTTTAACTCACTGACAGCTGACATTAGCACACGAATTCCCGGCGCAAAGCGGCTCTATGTACGTTACGTACATACGTACGTTTCTTTGCGCGCGAGAGCGCGCGCGTTTTGCTTTTGATATACTCCCGAGTTGCAGATATATCAAGCGCGGTTCACCTTTCTACAGGTGATAGAGATACGGCGCGACGGCGGGGGGATACGTACACGTTACTTCAGGCGTCAAACAACCGCTGCTACAACTTTTGTTGTCAAATTATGATTGATAAGTCGAACAACAGGAAGCTTTCTCACGTTGTATCGCACGCTATATTTCTTTTTTTGTTTTTTTTTGTTTTTTTTGTTTTTTTACTTTTCGACGATCTCTCACACGCACGAACGTGGTAATTTCTTCGTGCCGGAGAAGAACATTGGAGAAGAAAACGCCGCAAATGAATCGTCCTGTATCGAAACTGGAACGCAGGAAGATTGTATTAGAGAGACAGATATATTTCTGTGCTTCTTCGCGCCGCGATTTATTTCAACGTCAGACAAATTGAAATCTCCGCAGTCATTTATCTATATATGATATTGAAAAAAAATTGAGAGAGAAAAAAAACGCGATCTATATCAGGCCAAACGAGACGAGATAAATCCTGTCTGTCTATATGATCGTCGAACAATCCGTTCGCGATTCGTTTCTTCGATACGTTTCCTGAACATCTTCGCGATATGCTTCGCGTTAATGTGTTACATTAATACTCTTCTTTTTTTTTTTTTTTGCTGTGCATTGTCCATCATCAATAACACGAAGTGATAGTTCACGTGAGAAAGAACTACGCAAGTGAGCAATTTCGCTGGAATGAGGCAAATGTTCCAATGACCGAGCAGAAATCGATTATCTAACATGTGAATATTGTTCGCATAACAATTTTCAAAGATCTTTTGAGATACATTTTTAATTACTTATATAGTTTCTAACTTTACATACGTGTAAAAAAAAATATTCTTTTAAATAAATACGTTCGGTTCTTACTTCGGTCGTCGCTTGTTTTTATCTGCGCGTGATCTCATTGAAATTCCACCGAATTCGTTCACTCTTCGATAATTTTTTCACATCGCTACGTTTTGCGATACACAATCGAAGGATGCGCGCACGAGTACGCAGGTGATTCCGTTTAAGAGGGGGATAGAGCAGCGAGACATGGGAGGAGTTCCCTACGAGTGTGCTCTCTCCGTCTCTCCAGAGAGACCACTCTCGCGGTGGCGGAGGTGGTCTCTGCTCACCTGAGCGTTTCAGGTGGCAGTCGCCCTGCTGAGTCGCTCAGCGACGGGTTCTCCTTGTGTGAGCGCCGCGTGCGAGAGCGCGAGATTCCTGCGATTCCACGCGAGAGACACCGACGAGAAAAACACACGGGGAAAGATTTTGAGATTTTCGCGCGAAAGATCGATGTCGTCGCGCGAATCGATTAGGCACACTCGCGGATCTCATCGAACAACTCCCCCCGAATTACAACTTCGTCTAAAATTGATCGATCAGTTTCTCTCGATCTCTCAATGCAACTTCGAAGATAAGACACTCGAGAGAAAAAAAATTGTTTTTACAATTAATTTACGGGGGAATAACTTCAGCACGCACGCACGCACGCATTATTTTCTCATCAAAACTTTGTTTAATTAATTGTGACTCGAACCTGGAGCGATGGTTAAATCAGAGATTCGATCGGAAGAACGTTCTCGATGCGTCGACTTGCGACACAATTCGTAACAAGAAAAACAATTTGTGAATTAAAACACCGATCCGATTAAAATTATATTTCTCAGTTTTGAACAAACCGCGGAATACTTTCGATCTCTCCGTTGCTCTACTTTGATCAGAGAAATCTTCGAGATTGCGCAATCCGCTAGGTGTCAGATCGCAAAACATTTTATAAGAAGCGAATGCAAAATATGACGTGCCGCGCCGTGTGATTGCGACACGATAAAGCATGCAGAAGAAGAGTCGATCCTTTCAGCGCGCACGTCGATCGCAACGATCGATCACGTGTTAAACGAGCGACGACGTTCGAGAGAATCGAACAACTCACTGTTTTTTTCCTCCTCGCATGAAGAAAGTGAACATCGACCATTTCGAGATATGTTGTTTCGATGATCAAAATTGAGAAGTTTATCTTTGCAAAAAAAAAAAAAACAAAAAAAAACAAAAATGTGACAACCGGTATTTAATGAATGAATTGTCGCTCGTTAAAATCGACAACTTACAGAGAGACGGTTCCCGTAGAACGACGTGTATAAATTTTGTCGTGAAATCGACTCGTCCGACGGCATTCTGACGGAATTATCGCGTAATACTGACGAGGAGCTACAAAAGGTGGCCGATTAAAGAACCGATCGCGAGAAGAAACCGAGCCGAGATTTATGGGAATCGCGCGAGCGACGGCCGAGGAAGAAAGTGTCGTGCGCGAGCAATAATTAATGACGGTATCCGATTACAAAAATAAAAATATCATAATTAAAGACTAATTGTGTTTGTAAAATGACACTTGTGATATATAGACGTGACTTTGTACGTGTGTATTTTTATTTAGCACATCTGTTACAAGCTGTTTATTAAAGTGTTCTTTAATAACGAAAAAAAAAAACACTGTTTTGAGAGACAGAAGTATGTTATTAAATTTCTACGCTTTCAAATTTGTTTTCCGTTAATGTGTGGAAAAAAAAAAACTTGATACTAATTGATTCGTCCGACGTAAACGTTCGAAATGAAAGATGAGAGAGAGAGATTAATGTGTGGTCAGGATCACAAACGGAATAACACAAAAGACCGAGACTAATCTAACGATGAGAGTGTGAAATTGAAATCTGGTGAAAAAAAAAAAAGAAAAAAAAACACGGTCAGTCATAAATCTCTCACCACGCGACGATGCGCGACAACGGATGTCAACATACTTATCTTTCGATTATTGTGCCAATAATCATCATGCGATCGCAATTCCTTACCTCGTTACACGACGAAGTCCATAAATGTCACCTGCGGACGTGATCGATCGATCACATGTTGGGAGAGAGACGACGAGTGAATCGCGACGCGAATCGGTATCAACAAAGGAATTTTACATCACAAATGCGACCTGGAACGACATCCGTTAACGTAACTAAATACTTTGTAACTAAATACTCTTATAAAATCTCTTTAACAAGCAAAAAGAGAGAGAAAAAAAAAACCGTAGTGGAATCGTGTGAACGACCAAAAGTTTGATCGGCAAAACGACGATGGAACCGGTTTTTCGCGCTCAAATTTACGACGAGAATTGGGAGTAAGAGAATAATAATTTATACAAGGAGAACCGTTTTATATAATTATGGCATGAGATAAGTCTCATGTAAATGAACTTGTCATTGAGAAACGCGCGGTTGTTTTTTTTTTTTTCTTTCGTGTGTGTGTTGAGGTCACACCAAATAGAGCATGATGGGAGAGGTGATACGCGTTTCGGGTAGGGCACCGGATGTCGGCGACATCCTTAAGGAGGCCATACTGTCGCAGCGATTCGCCGACGTGACCCTGTGCTGCCCGGGAGGCCAGAGATTTCTAGCTCATCGCCTGGTCCTGTCCGCAGCGAGCCCGTATCTTCAGGTCAGTCATAAAACAACAATCCAATTAATAAGCAAATCAGTTTTATTTATTGCGAGAATAAAAAAAATAACAAGAGAAAGGGAGAGAGAGAGATAGTCGTCTTTTTCACAAACAAGAGAATAAATCAAATGCCTCTTTAAAAACACATTAATTTAAAAATTGAAAAGAAATAAGTTTTACCAAACTTGTTGCCGAGATCTTATTTTAAAATCATCGTTTTGTTTACGTACTTTCATGCACAAATATAGAAAGTATGTTACCCGCGCGCAAGCGGAGAAGATAAAGAAGAATTATAGATATATAGATCTACTCACTAAAAATTCTTGCGAAAACCAAACGATATTTCAAGTATGTTCATTACGATTTAATAAAAGGAAGGAAAAAAAAAACAGTTTCTATGATGAGAAGTAGTTACTCTTCGCTCGCAAAGTAAGAGGCATAATAAGAGGAACTACAGCTGCTAATTAGCGGGTTAGTATTGCCGGATAACAGACGGAGTTGTTAATATTGCACTTGAATGCAAAGTGCATTTCGCGGCGAATGCTTCTCGCTCGCTCGCTCGCTCGCTCGCCCGCTGTTGCCGCGATGTATGTATAAATCGATTGTGCGCGTGTGCGAGCGCGAAGCACGAGCGTTTAAATGCCGCCGAATTATGTCACACGGAAATAAAAGATAATGCGCGCTATATCGCGCAACTCGCGCCAAGTTTCGCGAAATCGCGTTCTCGGCACGTTGCGGCGATGCACGTTTGCGGCGACCTCCTCCGTCGCGAGTTGCGCGATCATTAAACTATTGCGCCACCCGATTTGAACATGAGAGCAAAAGTAACGAGACAGGTAACGGGGATTTAGATTTGAAGCTGCGCGCATATAAAGTAATCCGCGTCTCTCTATACATCGTTTAACTTCTCTCTAGATCTCGAGATCTTTCCTAATAAATATCATCCCCTCGAGAATCAATTATTTCTTTAAAGAGCGACTCCACGTCGATAATAATAAAAAAAAAAAAACCCCGTTGTTCAATTCATTATGTAAATTATTCGCTAAAGCGCCGCAGTTTTAAAACGTGAGTAGAATTCCACCGCGGAAGGAAAACCGCGCGAAACGAATTCTCCCTCCCTCTCCCAACGCACTTCGGCAATTACAAAGTAACGTCGCGTCAGCTACGTGAAAATTGTCAATTATGCGTCGCTGTGCGATTCGTGCCACGAATTACGCTTTCTAATTTCCAACAGAATGTTGGAAAAAAAAAGTTCTCGTATTTCTCCTTCTCTCTCTCTCTCTCTCTCTCTCTCTGCGAATCGCAATTTGTCTTGTTTTATTTGTTATTATTTTGTAAAAATTCTTGGTTTCTCGTTCGAAAGAATATGCAGCGCGCAAAATGCATTTTTTATTTTCTTCTTTAGTTTCTGCGACGAGTCCGAGGAACGACCGCTTTTTATTTTACTGTTAATAGTATCAATCATTTAGGAAAGAAAAAATCAACGTTACGACGCACACGATGCTGTACATTAGAAACGCAGTTTACTCTCATCCACGTCTGAAAAACCGGTGTCCGCAAAAGGCCGGTCATTTTTTATCGCAAACAAATATGGCAACCTTGACTTCAATGTTTCCCAGACCTTCGGATTCGGTAAAGCTCTCGACGCATTCCCGCGAGTTACCGGGCGACCCTTTTGCGGTTTCTCGCGGACGTGTCGGGATTGGGTCTCGCCGGCGATACGCGCCTCTTTTTCCGGCACTTACCATTCGCGGATTCTCTCGCGTCTCGGCACCTCGATTTATCGCCATCTGACCCAATGTACCTGTTCCGTTCCGCGCGAGGTGGTTATTTTTCTTTTTTTTTACGCATGTGTACGGTGCGTCGCGCGCCATAAAGAAAACAGAAGAAATTAATTGAATTCCTCACGCGCTTCCGTTTATCTTGTGGGAATCGAACAAGAAGGGGTACGGGAATTTGAAACGAGTCTCGAAGCTGCATTTGTTTACATTTGGAAGTTATTAAATTATGAAAAAAAATGCGGTAATATAATGTATATTTTTTATTGAAAATCTCGATTTTAAAATAATCTAAAACGAAATTATAACACGTTTAGAGCAGTTTGTTTCGCGCATTTAGATCCGGTTTTGCATTGACGCACGTTACACACGCAATTAACGTTAATGAGCATCATAAACATTGATATCCAGGAGTTCGCAATAGTTTCGCTGCGTGATATCACGTCTTCGCGCATAGTGAAATTATTCACTCCCGATAATATATGTAACAGGAAAACAAAATTATGTGTGTACATAAGATATTAATTCGCGATTCGTTTATAATCACGTGCAAAAAAAATTAGATGTTGTCGACATAAATCAGAACAATTTCCGCTTATCTTTCGCGCTTGCTTTTACACGAATTAAAGTGATAATCTAATCGTGTTTATTTTTTACGTACATGTTTATTTACTGGCGTCGACACTATGAAACACAATCAAGATTTACAGAGAAATTATCAAAACTGTCGAAATTGCTGCGAACGGAGACTCGTCGTTACGAAACACGTTACGCGATTTGTGAACTTGATTGCGCTCGCGCTGTGGGCGCATCTGGGCCTTTTCATCTGAACGAGCGTGGAAAATCGCGCGTGCTCTAATTAACTGATTACAATTAACGAGGAGTGCGTAATTCTTACAGTCGCAAAGTACAGTAACGTCGGTGAGAAAATGTTGTCACAATGAGGCTTAAATTTAGCACGTTGTATTTTTAATGACGAGAATTTTATAAAACAAAATTACGACGTATTATGTCTCGAAAAATTTACAGATTTAAAAAAAACACGCGCATAAATTTTGAAATTATTCTTTTTATAATTTTGTTTGTCCAAATTGGGTCACAAAAGCGTGCAATTTAAATATTTCCAGTTTATCCGCGTTATTATTCCCGATGTCATCGATAAAAACGTTCATTATCAAAACCTGAATTCGATATATATATATCATGACCTCGCAAATTTCGCGTGAGAAGATTTTGAACAAGGAATGGATGTTTCGCCGAGGTATATTTTACATATTTTTATTTTATAGCTTCCTCTACTAATATTTTTAACGACGCGATGAATATTTTCGAACGATCACGGACAGGCCGTTTTGCTCATTTACTACTTTTGACGAATCTCGAACACACGACGCTCTTATCTTCCGCCAGTGTGACCGCGGTTGAGAAAAACATTCGCAATCCGAAGAAGAATCTTATTTCATTGCCAACAAACAACATAATAACAAATACGATAAAATAACAGTCAACATTAAACATGTATTATCAACAATTTAATTTAAAAAGATATAAAAATTATGTTCACATGTGTAAAACTTACGTCGTAACACGCGGTTAATTAAACCGCGCGTAGAGCCTCGCAAACGAGCGAATTTATGAGTTCGCGGTTTAATTTTTCTGAGGCCGAATGGAAACAAACTTTTTTAAACGTTTAGACAATCTGATAGACACACACACACGCGCGAAGATTTTAAACGTTGCGCAATGAGTTAGTGTTATGGCTTTCCGCATCGGTGCGCGCTTTTTCCGGTACAGAAGCACAGAAACATATTTTTGCCTGTTTGATCTAACCTAAGCCTAAGCCTAAGCCCATCATTAGGACGCCGGCGTGTAGCGCACCAGATCACGTATTCATTGCTTAATTAAGATTATCGTAACTTGAAAGGGAACGACCGGTCGATATATCACGTCAGTGTGTAATGCTCACGTCAATCGAGAATCGACACGATGTCGACACGTATGTACGTACGTACGATCTCGTAATTCCTTGAATGTCCTTTACGCAGTGCGCAGTGTTTTCTCAGCGAAACGGTCACGGCTACGTAATGAGATCTTGTACGCAGAAAAAATGGCAAACAAAAATGATAATATTATTAAAACTAAATAAAAATAAATCGTACACGTATAATATTAAAATTATAAATAATGTATTCTATTAATTGTAATTAATACAATCTATTAAAAAACTGTCACGCCGCGTTTAACCGTTGTATCCCGTGTGGCAGAAATTCTCTCATTAATCTCCTCCACCGAGAGATTTATTATAATAAACTCCGAGCGAGACTTCGAAAAAAAAAAAAATTCAATGACATACATAGTGAAGACAAGGTAACGGGAGAACACGCGGTGTGATGACACGCTGTCGGCTCTTTAATCGTGGCAATTTTTTGCGTCTACTTGCTCCAAGAAATGGTAATTAAACCTGACGCGGGAACAAAATACGCCGGTGATTTTAATTAGACGACGATGTTGCGAGGCAGTATACGTTAATGCATTCTGATCTTCTTTGTGAAAAAATTATATTATTCTCCGAAAGAAAACGTCGCAAAAAAAAAAAAAAAAAAAACACCCGGGATCGTAAAAAAAAACTACTGCTACGTGGGTACGTCGTTTAATAAATACGCGAACAATTGATCTCCGCATCTTCAAAGATTAATACGCGTGTTTGTACGATGTTAGACTTTAATAGCGGAAGTCAATTAAAACCCATGACCTCTACCGTTCGTTAGAAACCGAGAGGAAAAGCGTCGTTTTTCTTCAAGCATCTGTCAGCTTTTAATGCACGAACGCAAGAAACAAAATGTTGCGCGTGGATTAATACGGTACGCTGTAGTTTTTTTTTGTTTTTTTTTGTTTTTTCAGGGACATCAAAACAAAGTTTTTCTCACCGACCCTCATTTCGCTTCGATTTATCACAAACGATGCAATTTTATCGATTGCTCCGCGGGACGAGTGTCGCTACAGTTTTATAAAACAGGAAAAGAGGCGCGATCGCGATCGACCGTAATCGCGCTCGCAATATTATTATATCATACGCGAGTATTAAGGTTTTAGTTGTAACGATTAGCGTGCGTTCTGTGCTACGCGGGTAGCATATTTCATACGCGTGATTACGCGATGGCTATTTAATTTTAATAGCTCATAATAGCACCTTGTGCCCCAACACGCATTTGTAATATTATTCCTGGCACGAATCCAAATCGCTTCTACGCATGCAAATGCCGTGTCGTTTAAACATTATTTCGTTTTAAACTCCGCTGCATAGCGTTACTTTAATCGCAGAATTTGCTTAATTCGAAAAAAAATACCGTTAAAACAAAACTCGAATATAAAACGCGTGGTAATGCGCGTCTTGTATTTGTTTTCTTTCTCGAGCAGAGTTTCGCAAGTTCCTGTTTATAAATCTATATTTCTCGGCGCGAAAATAAAGAAATTATAATTCCCGATCTCTCCGGTAAACGTTCACTTCGTGTAAGGAACCCACGCGGAGATAACATCGACCTTGACACACGTCCGCGCGAGGTAATAAACCCGAGTGACCCGTAGGAAGAATTTTCGAATCTTCGCTCGCGTTGCTTTCATTAAAGAGATGTAAATAAAGTCGGCCGTAAATGAAATTTATCTCGACGTAAAAAAAAAAAAAAAAAAAAAAAAAACGACTATCTGTCCGATTCCTGAATCGGCATGAATTTTTATCGTCTCGCGCGAACAATAAACGAGCGATATCATCGTTAGCTCCGATTACTTGAGACAATTTGTGTATTCCGCGTGTATTTGATCTTTTACATTTTTAACGGCAACTATTTGAAAGAACCAAAACTGGACTTTATATAAAAAACGATTTATCAGAAAAATCTCTGAATTAATAAGAAGTCGACGAGGAGACGCCACGTGTACATATATTAGAAATTATAATACAGATATTCCAGTTGTCGTGAAATTCTGCGAGCTTCTCATAAAACTCAAACGAGCAATAACACTCAATCAATTTGCTCCACATCGACGGGAAAAAAAAAATTCGAGGAAGTCATTCAACCTTTTTTTTTTCCCTAGAGACTAGACTTGAATTTTTTAAATATACCGTTTTAAAAAAGAAACCGCGTGTTCCTCGCTTTGGTTGTCAATTACCGTCGGATTAGGGTAACGCGATATACGGATTGATATACTTGTACATATATCGCCAAAACTGCGAGATAGACGCGTCAGATAACGTTGCGCGATGACACATTATTTCACGTTTGAGTACAACCGCATTGACAGGATGCTGACGGATTAAAACACCGAGCAACTAAGCGTAACCGCGGCAACATTACACGACGTGTATGGTTGCATTACAAACTACAAACGTATCAGCGTTTCCGATCTATATCGACATTGCTTATTGTGGCTTTTCATTTATGCGCGCGCCCGAGGGCGCGATACAACACGGATTATCCGCAAACGTTACTTATCGAACCGTGGCGTGTGTATTACGGGAAAACCGAGAAATATATTTTCAATAGCGCGGAAATCGCGCTTACGTTCCCGTAGATATTAGAAGATTATTCTGTGTATAAAATGTCACGCCGATGATTTTTGTTTCAAAGGAGCAATCAAAAGGATTTTTACGATTCTATACGATTGTTTCGAGAAAATTTGATTTCGATTAAATGTCTGAATTTGAATGAGCGAAAAATATAAAAATTGCGGTGCCGCCGATATGTCGATATCATTGCAAATCTCAATCGCGACGAGATATATCGCGATCGAAATTAGAATCGATTACGCGCGCGAATACTTATTGTATTCTAATAGCGTCGCATTTCCTCGCTGAAGTCAATCGTGTCGATTTCCAGGAATCTCTCTTCTCATCATGGTCGCCGCTGGGTAATAGTTTGCCGTCCGTATGATAGTTTTAGCACCGGCTCTTGACACTGTTACTCGCGTAACAGTTTATCGATACGGCATATAATTAATGACCGATATGTGGTCCGGTTGTAACTACATCTCGTGCGTAGAAATCGTTATGTCTCGTTATATGATTTGCGACTCGTTTCGCTCGTCGTGTTTACGGCCCGATTTCTCAATTTTTACACATTTCCTAATCACACTCTTATCGAATTCTCGTCGTCTCCGTGTCTGTCATGACGCGCGCAAAACCCGTTGCTAGATTACAAATTTTAATCGATTCGACGCGTACCGGCTACAAAAATAACGTTTTATTTTTAGATGGGTTTTGTAATTTCGTCATTATTTATTCACGAGTGTTCGTTCAAAAATCTTCTTGCAATTTTATTTTTACGCGATGAGTCTCGTTTGTCGTGCGATTTGGCTCGCTCGTTGCGTTGAATAAAATATGGTATCGACAAAAAAAAGTAAACCAGTTTCCTTTATTGCGATAAGTTATAATAAGCGTTACATATTCTCGAGAATATAGTTTGCATATTTTCTTGTACGCTTTAATTCAATTCTATTGGTAAACGTGAAAGAAATTATTTCAATTAAATTCCGCAGAAAATGTTCTGACACGCGCAGCGGGACGTTGACATTATTAAAGTACAACACGCAGGTCGGCAACTCGCAATTACTCGAATCGCATTACGGAACGTTTATAAGCGTCAAATGGATACACACGCCGACACATTCCGCGTCGTGATATTACATCCAACAAGGGATTCTTTAAATAGGGACAGTTTGTCCCGATTACGCGCCGCCGACCGCTTTGCCTCGATAATGATTATTACTTCCAATTGCGCTCGCACATTCGAATAATATCCGCGAGCACTGTTGGAAGCGATTAAATCGCGGCTCCGAGCGTTTTCTCGGCCACGAAATCGTATTGATTATTGTCTCGGGCGCGCGATATCGCGCGAGAGTATCGTTCTGGCGTGTGTGCACGCTCCCCGGCCGCGATTCTCGCGAGCGCAAGAAAACCGACATCGATGAAAACCGAGAGATATTCGCGCGCAATATCTAATACATCGCGAATAAATGTTTAAACAAAAACGCAGCGACATATTTATCGGTAAATATCTAGCGCATTTCTCGCAATCATACGTGGGGTTTATTAAGAAAAAAGAAAGACCGTTATCGCCAGAGCCAAGGACTTGAATTCTAAATACTTCTATTGTATATCTAACAAATATTAATATGTCTAATAAACATTTCCTAACGTACAATAAATTGTTACTACATATTTGCTGTACAATATACTTATATGATATTTAATACATTGTGTAAATATATTTACGCCGATCTCTTTCGTGCAAAATACGCGAAACATCAAAGCGAAATCCAGATCTTCCGCTTGATGTGTCTTGCGATAACAATCATTCTTTTTCTTCAACGAGCCGTATTTGTGCGCGAGAAATGCCGCAACGTTTGCAAGTTGAACCAATTGCTACGTGTAACAACCGCAAGTATATACGTAGCACATTATTATATATGTATGTATTAAATATAAATATATATGATACATGTTATAAATATAAATATAATATATTACTGTGTAAATATATTACTTACGTCGATCTCTTTCATTTTCGTGCATTTTCGTGCATTTTCGTGCGTGAAATATTGTTCGCCTGGTGTGTCTGGCGCGATAACAGTCATTCGTTTTCTTTAATGAGCCGTACGTATATATTTGTGTGCGCGAGAAATGCCGCAACGTTTGAGCCTGAGTTGAGCCACGTCCAATTGCAAGGTGTAACAGCCGCAATTACACGAAAGAGGTGCGAAACTCAACATCCCGCGTTTACTTTGTGTCGGATAATATAAGGAGGAGAGGCGAAAAACCGATCGCGAAGAACGAAAATTTTATCCGATCGTTCGCGAGCTATGAAAATTGATATCCGCGATTACTGTAATCATTATAATTACGACGTTTCCTCAATCGGGTTTTCCTCCTCGCACCTCGTGAATTTCGTAACGCTCATCGGGATAGATCGCATCGGATGCGGATAGAAAGCGCGAACCGAATGGCGCTGCCGCACCATCCCGGTGCTGAATCGGCAAGATCTAGACGTTGATGTGTGCGCGCGCGGAATAGATCGATCGACAAATGTACGAAAACGAGCGTAAAAACCTAAGCACAGCTCGAAGTCATTAATCGTTTGCAGATATTTGCAGTGTTTATCGTAATTGATTGACAGACCGGCAAAGATAACGTAATCGCGTCCGATTCGCGCTCAATGGATCGTTGTACAAATTGATGGAAACAGGTTTTGAAAACAGTTTTGCACACAGCTTGAGAACGATAATCGCGCTTACCGCGACATGTAGATACTAGACGTAGATACTTGTAATTACAAATTTTGTTAGATCTCTCAACGAACCGTGATCTCTCTCGCATTATGGAAATGATTTACGGACCGATGGAAGCAAACCGAAATAAAATACGGAAACTTTCTCGAACGCGGAATTATTAAAAATCTACAATAACAAATTGGTTTTTTCTCTTTTTAACATCCCGACAGTTAAATTTCAATTGTTTCAAAATTTTGCATGTTTTTTTTTTTTTTTATTCCGCCCGTCGGTGTTTTAAAAAATTCTCGATGTTTCACAAAAATCACATTGACGAGAGTAAGTAAAACGTATAAAAAAAAAAAAAAAAAANAAAAAAAAAAAAAAAAAACACTTTTATTTTGAATTACTCGATTATCGTATTATCTTTGCTTCTCATTTTCCATGCCCAAAGAATTCGCGAACAGGATACGAGATATAAATATGTATATGCGATCGTATAATAAATCCACGTAGTATATTTAGACGTCAGATTTGCAGATTATCCACGTACACGCAGTAGTAGTTGAAGAAGAATAATATTCTCTCTTGAAGTATACGCGATACTCCAGATCGATATAAACAAGTTCGAACTTCATCAAATCTCTCTGACACACTTTTTCTCACGTATACGTGAACTAAAGTAATTGCTGCCAAACGAATGTATTTAACATAAAGAAGATGACGCGCGTAATAAAGAAATGAAATCGCGTCGTTCCGTCTCAAACGCAAAAGGAATCAAAAGATCACTCGCGTATGAATAACCCGAGTGTTTATTCGCAAACTCTCGAAACTATTCGAGGAGATCGTAAAATACACATATACGAGATGCTTCTTGCACATTCCGCTGCACAACTTCGAGTGCGCTGAAATATCCGCGCTGTACCGCGAGCTTCGGAAATTGCCAACAAACAATGTTCTTATTACTCGAAATAATTAAGTGATCGCTAGATTATACGGCAATAAATTTATGTGCGAGATATTGATGTGATAAGTCAACGCAAGAACGAAGAGTACCGGTTACACCGCGCTAATTATCACATCAATGAAGTTTCGATAAACACGCGCAATTATTCACAATTGCCTGACAAAACGGGTTTAATTTGTTTTCGCTCTGTTGCGCGGATGTTTTTTTTTGTTTTTTTTTTTTGTTTTGTTTTTTTTTTGTTTTGTTTTCTTTTACATATTTGCGGTAGCAAAGTGCATATTCTTGGTTGCAACGCTTCCGGAAGTGTTTACTATTCGAGCAGTGCAATACGCACAAACACTAAACTTAAGTAATCGCAAGCTGAGAGAGAGAGAGAGCACTTCTGAGGACGAGGGGGGAAAGAAGAGAGGACGGCACAGCCTTGCAACGTGCATAGGTGTAGCTTACAATATGTTATTCAAAGAAATCTGCAAACCTGTTTTTCTTCTTTCCTTTCCGAAGCGGTTGTGTAGTTCTTACGTTTTACATATGTATGTATGTATATGTTATATATATAAAATTACATACGTGCATATTTTACGCCGATAAGTATAAACGAGAGACACAGACTGCGAGTTCGCCTCGGAATTTTAGGACGCGGGCAATCGCGTTTGTGTCGACGGTCTCCCCGAAGGAAGATACGAGAGAGTTCTCTTCCGTCTACGCCATTGGACTTGGAACTCGCGCGGCGAGCAAAGTTGCATCAAGCCGCGGGCCGTGCGCGCGTACCAACGCTTCATTTGCGATTCTACGTGCAAGAATGATGCCCCGGCCATTTTTTGCCGCTCATGATCCGTTAAAATGGTTGCGGGGCGGCGTGAAGTAAAACGATCGAAGATCATCTCAGACTCTCTCATGACTCGCTCGCAACAACGTAGTAAATGCGTAACCTCAATATATTCGCGAGAAAATATTCAGAAAATGTTTAGAAAGCCATTGGAAAACAATTTTCCGAACACCTCGCAAAACGAACGCGCGCGAACAAACGCGTTTCTCGAAGAGAATTCACGAAAGTTCTCTCTTACAAAATTCGGAGATCTCGCCGAAAATATATCTCTTGCGTAACGAGACAAAAAAGTGCAACGAGAAAGAGATGATCACGTGAATTGCAGCATTGTGTGCCGCTGCGGAGGTTAATTCAAATTGGTTCCCTGATCCCGACGACCGGACCGGCCGTTAGCGGTTAGCGGTTAATTATCGCGGTAAAAAATCGGAAACAGCCGCGTCGATCGAGCCGCGTAATTACAGTTATCCCGGTGCAAGAGCGCGCGCAATCTTCGCCGAGCTCCGCAACAATGAAACAGTCGTAATTCATTGTTGTCCATGTGTTGTTCCATTATGCGCGCGCGTGCGAATAACGACGGAGAGATGGATGAAGTAAATCAAATACGGTGATATATTTTACGAGCGAGAACACGTTTGAAGGAAACGCTTTTTCGAATTTCGCCGTATGAGATTTTTTTTTTCATTTCGATCCCGCGTTTTCATTCGCGGGTGCGAAATTGACGTCCGTCCGTTCGGAAGAAAAAAATCTCCGCGACGCAACTCGGCGACACAAAAGCAACGCGCGCGTTGATCTTTCACCATCGCCGTCGTTTTAATAAAGTTACCCATCAACCTTATAAACACGTTTGTAATATGTGTACATTTCTTTGCAACTTTCTACCTCTTCGTGGAAGTAGAAGTGCGGCGCGCACACATTATACACACCGTTATGTCAAATGACCACGGAAATTCGTGCGGTTTTCAATTTCAAACTGGGACTAAAAACTTCAGCCTACTTTGATGTGCCAGACAAGCGCCTTAACCTTTCAATAACTCGGAACGTGTTCTTGATACATGTTATTACCACCACGCTGTGCCACGCCGCGTATCTAATGCTTCGCTAGATGACTCTCATCGGCCACGAGAGATCCAGACCTACAACAAAGTCAATCTTGATACACAGGTTTCTCGGTCTCGTCAATAGTAAAAGGATAAATGACGCGCGCGTCATTCGTTGTGTTTCTCATATTTAACGGTCAGGTTTCTCGCGAAGGAAGTTTTTTGTTTGGAATTTTCTTCAATAAAACATATTGACCGAAACCGCATTTCCATTTTTTCGTTCGCTCAATTAATTCTGCGCGTTTACTGATTCATAAACTTTAACGCGCATTTCTCTTCTTCTGTTTGCTATTTATTTTGATGTAAGAAATTTTGTCTATTTGTAATTTATACGTTCGTTATTATTGTTGTTGTTACATAAATAAAGTGAAACATCCAACGATCGGCACTTGAAAGACCCCGTAAATTTTTTCTTCAATCTCTAATGTTGCCAGAAACAAAAAAATAATAATTCTACTAATAAATGTCAAGTAAAAAGTAACCACAGACAAGAAAGTTAACGACTGAAAAAAAAAAAAAAAAAAAAATCAATCAAAAGTGCCGATCGTTGCGAAGAGTTGCTATATAACCATAGGCTATTCCCTATTATCTAATACTTTACTCGTTCGCGTAGCGAGCAGTAATCGAACGTCGTTCTTGTGTGCAGGAAGTGCTGCTTGCGCACAGCAAAGCCGCCGCTCATTGCGAGCCGATTACAGTGATCCTGGCTGAGATGGAGGCGCCGGAACTCGCGGCATTACTTGGCTTCGTTTACACCGGAAGCGCCACGGTGCCGCGAGTGCGATTAAATGCTTTTCTGCGGGCTGCGGAGACCCTGCGCATTCGGCTTCCGCCGGTGCCCATGATCGCGAGCACTTGCGGCGAGCAAACGACCGATTGCAAACCGGAGGACATGAAGGACGTCAAGGTCTGTTCCAAGTATCTGCAGTGCGATCAGTATCCCTGGTACAGTCCCGGAAGACCGTCCTGTGAAAATATAGCCGACAAGAAGGAACCCTGTGCGAGAAATTTTTTAACGGACGACAACATAAATATTCTCCGAGACACCAGAATGTTGCACGAATTCAACACAACGAATCCCGGTCCGTCGTTCGGTCATGCTGGCATTTCGAACGCGTGGTCACGCGTCGGTTCTCTGCATCAGGATGGAAGAATCGGCGATCGTTCCGCGGAAAAGTGTTACGGCTCGATGATGCTCGCTGAGAGAAATCTCGCGATGGCTCCCGAATCGTCGTCCTTCGATGTGTATCATCGAGGCGCGTGTCTTTCCAACGGAGGACCGCCCGCGGAGGGATACGCCGATCATCTGGAGAGAATCAGAACGGGATACGAAAGACTGCAGGTGGACTGTCCGATGGACAAGCCGATGAGCGTTCTCGGTTCGGAGAGCGAATTTTGCGGCAGGATGCGAGGAGACGCGGATTGCCCCTACCAAGGTGTTGTATCGTCCTTGCAGTGCGCAGTCACTGGCCGGACGAGGTCGTTCGAGAAGTCTTCCGATTATTCCACGCAGACGGCGGGCGAGGATCTCAGCTGCGGCGAAAGTTGTTGTAGGTGGAGAACCGCCCGCAGACACGTGGCCAATAGCGTCACCGCGTCGCCGTGGCGCCAAATCGTCAGGCCTCATCATTCACCGAGAACCCCGCGACCCGTCCTCGCGCCCCAACGTCACGCCGATGACGTGAGTACATCTCAAACGGTAATATATACAAATATTAGCTCGCGCGTGTTCGGCTGGAAATCGCTAATTGATTTGATCTTATTCAGGCGTTCCGTTACGAGATCAAATTTTTGTTTTGGAATTGTTTTTGTTTATATAAAAATATCACACATTTTTTCAAAATATTAAAAATATTAAAAACAGTTTTTAACATTAAAATTAAATTTGAAGGTAATTTTAATTTTGTCAAAAAATGCCGAAAAATGAAAATTCATAACAATAAAATATTCTTAAATACTGTTAGTAATTAGAATCGATGTGTTCGTCGATCGATACTTCAAAACATCGATCGTCCGATTGTCGAGGAACGGAAACACACAGCTCTGTGCTCACGATTCCGAATGATTACGATTCACGATACGATTTTGACCTAGCTGTCGAAATCCCGTTGCTAGAAGGGATATTCGTTCTTCTTCTTTCTCGCGTGAACAGATTTTACTTACTGGTGTGGGAACTGTGCCGAACTGTAAATAGCAGTAAACGGCGCACAATCGAGCAAAATGTGTTTCGATTGCTCGATCAAATAATCGGGTATATATTCGAGTGTATTCTTAAATTTCAATTTAATCGTCGCAAAAACAAGGCAAAGATTTCACACATCCTTCATTAATTAAGTCCTTAACGACCGTCCGGCGCGTCATCGTCGCGCAAAAAAAAGAAGTAACGAGATAAAACGTTTTCAATATCCTTCTCGCTTCTATAAATTGCTCGCTCGTTAATGACGAAGGTTAATTAAATGAAAACCACAGCGTGCGATTGCACCTGTGTGAATCCGACATCAACGTCGATTTCTGTCGGTCTTCGATTCGAGTTAACGCGCGCGAGACACAGACGCGCCTTCGCCGAGAACGCCGACGTTCTTTTCTCTTGCTCCGATTTTACATTTATTCGCCGATCCGTTATATACCATAAAATAAGATTTACAACCAAGATGCAAGACGCGGTTTTATGAATACGAGATATAACGTCGTTTGGATTCGAGACAAAACGTTGAAGAAAACACTCGTTTATTCACAACATAAATCGTTCGTTGTAACTTCCAACGCTATCTTTCTACTCTATCTCATGCGATATATTTTATACCATTGCATATTAACGAGACACGTGCAAGAGTAAAAAAAAACAAAACCCAAGACAAACATTTCGCGAAGGATTCGCCATTTGTTGGCGCTGATTGTCGTCGTCTCGCGTATCAGACGCGCGCGCATCTTCTAACAGGTGACAAGGTGCCGCTTTCAGCTGCATCGTCGCCCTTCACTTGAGTTCGATGTCGTTCCGCTTAATGCACCCTATCGGTTTATCCCGCTCCGATCGTTTATCAGGTCGGTCCCGCGCGCGCGCGCCGTGATTGCGCATCGCCAGCTGGCGACGCCAGCTGCGCGCGTCTTGATCTCCGCGAGCGAATCGCGCGAATTTCTCTTTCGACGGGATGCGTGCCAGATTTTGTGCGTTCGATGACGATCGTGTCGCGCGGCAACTGGTCTGGCTTTTGCGCAAGCAGCAGGCCCCGCAGCTTTGCTGCTGCAAGATCGGGTCGAGATGTAGTCGCCAGATAAAGACGCGACTGTGCACGTATGTATGTACGCAATCTCGCGTCGCCGAGATTGCCCTCCCTCTACCCCTCTCTCGCGCGATATATAAATTGACGCGGTTCCGAACGTTCATTTCGCGCACGTCGAAAGGATCTCGAGATCCTTTCGATAGCGCAATTTTTTTCACCAACTTTGTATTCGCGGATAATAATATGTTTGACACGCAATATCACACACGTGTATCTCATAATTGCGCAAATCGCAATCGTATAATTGTGCAAATACATCACGATAACGGATCGGCGAGTTTGACGCTTTCGTCGTATAAAACTCTTTTCTTTGCGAACGAGCGTTATAGAAAGTATCGGCCACCACCTTGCGTACCCGGAAAAACAATTTTAAAAATAAACGGACCGACAAGAGATGTGGTGTTTCAGTAGTTAGTGGCGGCAGCACGTCGATTAGCAACAGGTGTGAAAGTTACGATTCAACCTGGCGCGAATTCCCCGCGCGTTATTCTTTGCGATCCCGCGGAAAAATATCGGCGATACCGTACCGATTTACGATAGGTATATTTACTTTCGGCGCGAATTTCGCATCGCGCGAATTCAATCTCGACGATATTCGAGAGCGCGCGCGCAACACGTTCGTATCGCGAGTAAAACTATGCGTTTTCATCAATAATTCGCGTTTATTGGAATTTCGTGAATTCTGCTCACGATCATGTAGTTATCAGTAGTTGAGCGGGTTCGATTGTGCGACCGTAAAATCGAACCGCTCATTATTACTAAGTCTAACTACTTTCTAATTGCTGCTTTCTTCTGGCCGGTTCATTATGCGGACGCATTCCTGAATACGCGACTATCGCTGTACTAAAAGCATTTTATTTGGCATTAAAGATGGGAAATTGTCGACGAACGACACGTTCGATTGTGCCGCTCGGCGACTTGGATGTGTCGTTTTAGAAAACTGTTCTTTCTTTTATTGCGCGAATAAACGTGCGGTGAACGGCAATTTCTTTTTTTCGATTATAGGTACTTGAAAAGTCGCGTCTTTCTTTTTTTTTTCGAAATAAAACACACGCGAGAGATATCGGTGTCAAATCAAGTATGCAATTTTCGGTCAAAAGTGAACGAGGCCCCAGTTTTTTAAATTAATTAATTTTATTGTATTATATGCAATGTTTTTTATTACAATACTCGGTTCACAATGTAAACAACTGAATTAAATTGAAATCGTGTTATAAAACGTAGTACACGCGACACAATTGCGCACAAAACTCACGATATCTCGATAACTCGACGCGATTCGGTGCTTCAACAAGCGCGAATGGCTATTATCTAACGAACGTGGCCATTTAAAACCCGATCGTGACTGAAAAAATTCAAGAAAAAAACAACACACGACAACGTGTGTGCTTTAAATCCAGACGTCACTTTCTAGTTCATTGAAACGCGCCTCACCGATACTCCGCGACGCACAAAAATTTCGATTCTTCACGCGACGTACGTACAATATATCGGTAGCGCACCACGCTACACGTCCTTTTTTCCTTTCACAAAATTAATCAACATGGACAAGCTCGACCAGCTACGTTTACGCGCGTATAATCGATTTCACGGAGACACAAAGAAGAACGTGCAATACACGATCGCGTATTCTGTAAGAGAAAAAAAACGCCTCAATGTGCCCTCGTTCCGCGTGCGTGTAATAAAACGTTTTTTTAACAAATCTGTTGCAGGAAATTCAAAAGAAGCCCCCGGAACCGACTCGATCGACGGTAATATCGATCAGTCCGAAGATTCATTCTCCGAGAAACGACGGACTTTACGCGTTCGAGGTTCCCGCTTACGAGACGAGTTTTAACGGCGACACCGCCGCGAGACCGCCGCCACCGCCGCCACCGCCGCCGCCACCGCCGTCGTCGCTACCGCGCGAGACGATCAGCGGCAACACGATCGGTTGCGGTTCAGACGTGAAGACCCAAGAAGTGGTCTACCAATCGCCCGTTTCGTTCGCTCCCTCTAATCAGATCGCGCCGCACGCGACGAGAAACACCAGCGAATCGGCTCTCTCGAGTACCGGCAACGCGGCGATCGCGTCCGCGCAATTGTTGCCCCGCAGCAACAACAACGATAACAACAGCGTTATCACCAATACCGGCAGAATAACCGGCGAGTATTCGACGACGCAAACGACAACGGTGCCGCGAACGCCGACGAAACCCGAATTGTCGCACCCGATCAGCAGGCTCTGCGACACGATCGAGTCCGATTCCGAAAAGAAGGAAACCTCGTCGTTGGAAACGACGGAGAAGAAGGGGGTGGACGAGAGTGTCGCGAGGATCTTCAGCGTCAACAGCGACAGCAACAACAACAACGAGACAATCGTCGGCGCGGAGGGAGGAGCAGCTCAGCGCGGACGACCGGCCGTTGATGATCACAGGTGCGATCAGTGCGGAAAGACCTTCGTCACGAGGGCGTCGCTCAAGGTATACTTCTTCGTCAAAACAAGCATGTATTAAAACGCCTACGCGCGTTTGAATTATCCTTAGAGAAAACGGGGATTTTATGAACACGTCTAGAGTATCAACGCGTTTATATCTTTAGACACGCGCGACATAGAATATTCTTGTCTTAGAATTTAATTACCAACATAAATTCTCGATAGCTTTGGCAGACAGATCCTCTATCGGCGTTTTCCACGATTCTCACTCTCACAGTATCATATTCGCGCGTTTAATTGCCTTTTTCGCGATTTGCTAAAATTTTAATCTAACGCGTATATATCCTATTCTCGTCACTTATTTCTCGTCATTACGAGTGTTTAAATTATACATCAGCTCTCAGTGTCGTCGTGTCTATGTGCTCGTCTCTCTCTCTCTCGCAGGTGCACAGCCGCACGCACTCCGGCGAGAAGCCGTTTCGCTGCGCGGACTGCGGCAAGCAGTTCTCGCAGCTGCGCAACTACAAGTACCACCGCAGCGTTCACGAGGGCACGCGGGAGTTCGCGGCCACCTGTCCGGAATGCGGCAAGTACTTCAACGACCGTGGCTACCTAAGCTCGCACATGAAGATCCATCGGAACCGCAAGGAGTACGGGTGCGCGGAATGCGGCAAGAGCTTTAACCAGCGGGTGGCCTACAACATGCACGTGCGCATACACACGGGCGTGAAGCCGCACCAGTGCGACCAGTGCGGCAAGGCGTTCTCGCGCAAGATGCTTCTCAAGCAGCATCTGAGGACGCACTCGGGCGAGCGGCCGTACCAGTGCCAGGTCTGTCAGAAAGCGTTCGCCGATCGCTCGAACATGACCCTGCACACGAGGCTGCACTCCGGTCTGAAACCGTACCAGTGTTCCCTCTGCTCCAAGGCTTTCACCAAGAAGCACCATCTCAAGACTCATCTGAACTATCACACCGGCACCAAGCCGTACTCGTGCTCGAACTGCGGCGGCAAGTTCTCGCAGAGCAGCAACATGAGGACCCACTTCAAGAAGTGCATCGTCAACAACGCCGCCGGGACCGCGATCAAGTCCGACGTCGAGGTCGATCGCGTCGATGCCGAGAGCAACGCGCCGCCGCAGATGGTCCTGACGCCACCCAACTCGGATCAGGAGTCCAGCATCTTGACGCCGATCTCGAAGAACGTCGTCGCGACGGACGGCAACACGTAACGAATGTTTTTTCTTTACGAATCGAGGAAATATCGTGATAGTAGCACATGTTTCGCGGAAGACATTCGGGCCGCAAGTAGACCGCTTTGCGGTTTTACGAAGCTTTCTACGCGAATGAACGCGTAAGCATTTTTTTTTTTTTTTTTTCGAGGAGACCGAACTACCATCTGACGTGGTGTGTTAAAAATTTAATTATCAGTAAGCTTTCGCATTATTTCGAATTGATTAGCATGTTAAACAGCGCCAGTTTTGTTTTCGAATAATCCGCTGCTTGCGGTTAGCGGAAATAAAATTCGCGAGGTATCGGAAGTACGTGGATAGTATACGAGAATATCAATGCACTGTGCCTTCTAGTTCCTGTATTTATTCAACTAATCAGTTGTACATACACAGATCTTCATGTGTTAACTCGATCTAATATTTAATAGTTAATTAATTTAATTCAATTAATATTTTATAGATCAATTCAATCTAATATTTAATTGTTCGAAGTGCGTGTAGAAATAAGTTTTTTTTTTTTTAAGTAACACGTCGAATCGAGAGTGTTGGCAAATTTTAAACTCTCCGCCAAAAGGTTTATCTTTAACAAATCCGCTTTCATCTTTCGCGTTGCATAGATTGATAAATTCCTCTCTCTCTCTCTCTCTCTCTCTCTCTCTCTCTCTGTCTCTTTAGCTATAATTTTACCTTGCGTTTATTAAATTCCTGCGCGGTAACATTGCTCTTATAACAGAAGTGATTTCAAGAATTCACGGATTATGCGTCATTCCTTCGCTTCGTGTATCGTTGCGGATACAATTAATAGCCCCTTCGCCGAAACTGCAACATGTAAGATTGCGGCAACACGGTTAAGTCCAATTGCCGGTGTGTTTTGCAACACACAACGCAAACTCAATCGAAAAGTCCCGCGCGGTCGTTCGTAGGGAAGTATCTCCTCACATTTGAAAGTAACCGTCACTCGCGAGCTTCCATATCAGCGCGAATGACGTCCGCACACAGATCTTTTCCAATGAAATGCCCCTATTTGTTCCTAGAACGCAACTTTGTTAGCGATTGAATTGATTTTTTTTTTCCACAGGCAAAAAACCACGTCGTTCTATTGAATTAAACATCTCGCGAGCGGATCGCGAATGTTATTCCAGAAATGGAGATTTTTGTAAAGGAACTATATAAAAAAAAAACTTGACGGATGAGAAAATTGACGAAACCTGTGATTTGTGAACGCAATTTTTCAACTCAAATTTAGAATAATAATCTTATTGAATTTAAACAAAATTTTTTCATAAACAAAAAACGAAATAAATTCTTCCTCTCTCATATCTCTAAGTTTAAATTAATTAACGATTATTTAAACAACTAAGAATATATGTGATAAAACCAGTGAGTTATTTGAAACATAATGTATATTTATAATGCGGTGTATATTATATCAATTAACAAACTCGTATTAGTAGGAAATTGCGTATAACATATGCGTATATATGATGATATATCGACTGTATACAACAGATGTATATTATATATGTTTAACAAATAATATTACATAAAAAAAAAATACACATTTGTATTTTACACCTCAATTTTGAACGGATTGAATTATTTTTCTCTCCCCGTTTCGACACAAATAACAATAAAAAAAAATAAAAAAATTAAAAATAAATTTCCAATTATGTGAAATGAGCGTTTTACTGATGTTCACAAAAGTAAAAAAAAAAAAAAAAAAAAAGACCTCATCCTTGTGTGCAAGCAAAATAAAATATCGCAAATTAAAACGTAATACATGTTATTACGACTTCTCAATCAGGCTGAGTTATTTCCTCTGATTCAATTTGCAAAAATAACACGTCCCGAGCGATGCACCTTGTATTCCGAAGACAACGCGCGGTCCGCGTACGGCGCACGTACGAAATATAACGGTGCATCCGTGGGCAGATCCGCGGACAATAAATCGTGTGTCGCGTGGATGTAATGTTTTCCTCTCTCTTTCTCTTTTTTTTTCTCAGTGTCGTTCGGTATTATCGTATAAATCTCGCAGCGCGCGACACAGATCGCTCGTTAATATTCAAGTGTGAATAAATGACTCTGTCGGCGATACGTCATATTTTTGAGGAAAGCCGCACGGATATATCGCGCGCGGTGAGTTCTCTGCCATTAGCCCGTGTAATGCTCATTAAAAGCCGCGCGTCTTAGCGTTCGCGTCCGTCGCGCGTGAAATATTACATTCTTACTTACACGATCGCAAAAAACATCAACTCGCAACTTCGTCTAAATCGCGCTCATCTCTGATTTTCCGAGAGAGAAAAACGAATAAAATTATATACGCGCGCAATGTGTTTTTTGCAATCCCATTCAGATCCCACTGTGTTTTCTCAGAGAAGATACAAGATCCGCATGGCAGAGAACGCCGCATGTGTGAAGGCTAAATACTCGACCACGATTGGCTTTCACAGCACAGACGGGTTTGTTTCAACATTCGCATACGTTTGATCATTGACGATAGTTTTTTTTTTTTTTACTTTAATGTGCATTTTCAAACTACAAAAAAAAAAAAAAAAAAAACGACGACGAGATTACACCCATAATCGTCGAACGATTCGGATCTTCCTTTGGCATACACATATTTTGTTACGTCGGAATGTAGAAATGAGCGGATATTTTGCTCGAGTCGAGGATTCTTTCTTAGATATGCGCACAATAATGGGGAACTGTGTTGCCCAGCGCGTGATGGTTCGCGCAGATCTCTCTCTTTCTCTCTGGAGCACATATCAGATTACGGAAACGATCCCGAAGAAGAAGAAGAAGCGAATCGTGGATGCTGCGAGCGAACGATCGCACGAGATGCGAAATAACAGAGATCCGCAGAATCTCGCGTGTACAGCACGTGCAAGGTCAACCATTTGTGTGTCCGTAGATGGATCACGAACAGTGTAAGATGTGATCGAATCGGAATTCATCGATAAGAGAGAAAGAGTAAAACCGTGTGCAATGGGAGACGTGAAAATGTGTGTTTTTAACGCGTTTATGTTCTTCTTAATTTGCATTCTCATTAAAAATCATTATTTACAATTATATACGCGCGTGTATATTCTTCTAATTGATAGCGCAATTTGCGCGAACAATTAACGAATACAATCTTCCGCAGATATCGCAAAAAAATTCTATCAATATAGTCGCGGCAATTACGACTGCATTCTCGTCTCAATGCGTTTTTTACACATTCCCCTATATATACATCTCTTCCTGTATATACACGTCTCGTCTACGACATCATTATTAAACCAAGCGATTCTCCCCCCGCTTCTCTCATTCACCTAATTTGATTGAGAGAAATGGCATTGCCGCAGGACAAGACGACGCTTGCTAAAGACGATCTCGAACCAGCTTCGCTTAACAAAGACACGACAAAGCGCTATCGAGACATTATGCCCGACCCCAAATAGAAGATCCTTAAACGCCGAGTCATCCTCGGCGCATCGGCAATTAGCCGCTCATTAAGCTTTTTTATCGTACACACACACAAGTTTTCAACTTGACGAGCGGCAGCTCCGACCTCGATTACAAAGAACGTTATTTAAAAAAAAAATTCCACAAAAAAGGTTTATTATTTTTGTGTGACGTTTTACATTTAACGTTTTTAAACGCGCACAAGTGTGCGGACGATGTAACAAATTGCTCAAATTAAATCTTTCTCCAATCGCACGCGAAGCTGAAACCAAAACAAATAAATGACAAGTTTATCGAGAGAGATCTTATTTAAAGATGTCAAAATTTGAAATAATATTATAAATATCTTATCTCACCTTCTGCATTATTTAAGTAGCTTCATGAAAGAACGCGCGATAAGTCTTGAACCAAACTACATTTTGTTATCTTGGCGAGTTATCCGGTTTTCCATAAATAATTCACAAGTAGCGCCATGTATCTTGTTTGTTTTGTTTTTATCTCTTTCTCTCTCTCTCTCTCTCTCTCTCTCTCTTTCTCCCCACTTATTTGTCAACAAGAAATTATTTCCAGTCTCGTGTATCCGTGACCTATCCGCGAGCATTCGTGAATCGACACTGGCGATTCAAGACTACCAGGTCTTCCAGGTGGGGGAACCGAAACATCAGATAAAGCTCGTTAGAACTGGTTATACACAGACAAGGTGCATTACGATCTTACGGCGCGATACAGAAGATAAGCACCGGATAGAAGTCCATTTTGCCTTCGGGATATGGCGACCTGACCTCCTGAACTCGATGGCCGACAAGAGAAAATCCACCTGATCGACCGCTTCCACGAGAGTATTTTTTTTTTTTTTTTTTCAACGGTCCGTTCCACTAATTACACATTCGCGTTTCAAACGCGCGGAAAAGTTTTTTCTCTTTTTTCATGCAAACGCGCATATAATTTTCTAGTGGACGTGAAACGTATACGGAAAAGATGAGTTTATACCATCCCAATCAATTTATCACGTATGTAGAAAATAACACGTTCCTATGCGCGATTCTTTCTTCCGCGCTTTAAAGAAATTTATTATACAGTCGTAAATATTCCGCGATATATGTAAGCACGTACACTGCGAGATAATATATTTTCGTCAGATATGTATTTCGTCGTGCGTAGAATTACACGATCGTCAAGCGGAATGTGATTAAAATGTACGTCGGTCTTCAAATAAAAAA
The DNA here is from genome assembly GCF_002006095.1 of Pseudomyrmex gracilis. Taxonomy (NCBI): domain Eukaryota; kingdom Metazoa; phylum Arthropoda; class Insecta; order Hymenoptera; family Formicidae; genus Pseudomyrmex; species Pseudomyrmex gracilis. The sequence goes on along the minus strand of NW_018020830.1, from coordinate 9,655 downwards.
AAAAAAAAAAAAAAACGATTAAATAGTTATCCACAAACGCGTAAATCAATCGTCCGCATTCAATTCTCTCCGTCTTTGCGTGCGTCGTTTCGAAATCAATAAAAACCGTAGACGTGTACAAATGCAGATGACAATAATTATCCCGAGGATTGGACGAACATCTTCATTTTGTAAACACGATTGCTGATTGATTTAAATCAAACCGGTGCGGTGCTGAGAGCATTTAGAATGTTTGCGAGTGAGAAACGTGTCACGATGCGATATGTAAAAAGATTCATCGAGAGCAGCAGCCGCGATCTTTCAGAACTTGCTTATAAATATTCATGACATTTGCATATCCGTAATAATTTCTCGCGAGAAAACACACAAGAGATCCGAGTTTCTAATTCGTTTCTTCGCGAGAAAGGTGGGACACCTGTATAATCGCGAAGCCGCGCGATTGACAATCAGATTGCGAGCCGCGATAACGACACCGACCGCAACCGCGGTTGCTAAATACGCTTAATTGGCGAAGGGCGAGAGAGAAAGAGAGAGAAAGAGAGAGAGAGAGACGGGCGAGCGCGAGTTCCTCCCTATCACGAGCACCGCCGCGCGTTTAACCCCGAACGATTACCGAGTCGAGTTTCAACGTGCGCGTGCAGCACTTTCTTCCGCCAAGCTCGCGCCCGACAAGGACGCAGCGCCACGAAAGGATTCCTGCTAGCGCGAAAACGATTTTTCTCGCGCGCGGTCAGTTAAATCGGTGGATGTTACGTAAAACGCGAATCGTGTATAAAACCGCGCTGTATCGCCGCGGCGAGGCATCTCACCGACCGACCGGGGCAATTGCTCCGCCGCTGTCCATTATTCGAGCCGCGCGTTTGCATCATCGCGCGAAGCGAAGGGTATTGCTTTGCCTCTGTCTAAACGCTTTTCGATTAAGCGGTAAAGAACGTAACTTCGCGATAAGACCGGGAGATATATCTCGGTTTTTTGTTCACCTCTCGGTAATGTTTCTTTCTTATTCTCCGTATATAATTCAATTGCCGGATTAATCTCGATTGCTGAAACAAAATAAACCGTCCCGATAACTGAACGCGCGAGTTGTGTTCCCATAAAGGAGAGAACACACAGAGAACTTACTGCTGATACAATTCAAAAAAAAAATTTATCAAGATCTCCTCGAGAGACCGTCGACACGCGACTGTTCGACGCGACTTTCTCCGTGTTAACAAAAGCCATGACGAAAGCCACGTGGAACTCGCGAGCGATCGAAGTCATTCAACGAATGCGTGAATAAACTCCGATCCATTAGTATGTTGCACAATGCGCGTTTGGTGGGCGTGCGGACTACTTGTTTCACGAGGATCTGTTCGCGCGCGCCACAAAAATGGCCTCGGTCACGGTTTGTCTCTCAATGCTAACGACATTTTCTCCGTTTCGAACTTTGTACACGTGAAGCTTTACGCGCGCCGGAATATATATATACGGATTATCTGTTCTATTTATTTCTATAATTGATCTCCGCTTAATAAACGGACTATCTATTCTATCTATTCCTATAATTGATCTCCACTTAATAAACGAACACGCGATATGTCGGAACAGTTAAAACGCAATTCTCCGACGAAGCGGCGAGAGATTTTCTTTACGATGTTACGCGGCGCGGAATCCGTTGCAAAAGAAGAAGAGATCCCCGAGGACCGAGAGAGTCATCGGGGCCAGTTAGGTTAGATATCTCGACGATATTTATACACAAATTTATATACAAAGTTAAGAGCGAGCATCGCCGAGATATCGATATCGCGTCTTTTATTTGCAATAAGCGATGCGAGTAAATCTTCAGCGTGTTTTCGATTTTGTGCACACACAAGGCGCGCGCCCCGGCCTTGACAGACCACAGGCGGGCGACACACACATCGTGTCGCATATGTATTTGCGACTCGATAATTTCGTCGATTGGGGGCAATAAATATCAACGGCATGTAATACGCCGCCCGGAGATACCAAATAAACCAGTTCACCCGGAGTTATATTGCTCAACGCGAAATCCGTACGACTCCAGAGAGGCCTCCGGAGGTTCTCACGAATTATTTCTTTCGCAAGGAGAAAGAGAATATATATATACATATATATATATATATATATAATTATTACTTAATATACTCTTCAATATTTCTGACAACACACACTTTATCAGTCACGCTACGAGCGATAAAGATCTGCGGAACGATAAAATAAATACAGAGACGCGGTTGCCAAGTCCTCGAAGCAACTTTCTTTCAAATCGATTTCTCAAACCTCTGCTATTATGGTGATCTAAAATCAGAGAAGAAAATAAAAAAGCACTTACTCTCGACAAATAATCTTTTTTTTGGAGGGTGGGATATCAATAATATGACGATGAAATTCTTCGGCCTTAGCGCAAATTTGTAGTTTCGTAACTACTTTCGTCGAAGCGTACTGCTCAGTAGCTAGGAGGAGACTGTTGAAGAAATCGATACACGCGGTGCAACATTTACGTGGAAACGCGCATCGAACTTGAAATAAAAGACATAGGGTACCGACGACAATTTATGTAATTTGCACTCGCCAATTTCCCTGTTTCCTCTGCACGCGAGAAACGTAAATCGTACAGACGGTAATTTTCCATCGATTAAATTTTTACTATATTTCACACGTGCCGTTATGTGCGTCAATTTCTTTTGCCACTTCGAAGGTATCAAATATGCAGAATTTTTTCGCCGCGTGTCGCACATTTCTCACGAATAATTTAAAAAATAAGAGAAAACATCTTACATGAATTCAGAACCTTGGAGCGTTTCGAATATCTCAGTTGTGTTTCTCCTTTCGTCGAAGAAATAAAATCATGTATTTTATCGAGGATCATTATTACACGATAAATAAACCTGCTCTGAAAGCGTTGGGTATTTGGCCTTCTGATCGATCGCGCATTGTAATATTGCAACGTGTGCTAATTTTTCTGGTACTTGGTTCACATATGCTCGTGCAGGTAACAGGATTGCGGCACCGACAAGATACAAATGAATCGGAGATTGCTTTGTGTCGCTATTCAATCACCTTTTGTGCGCATATGTCTCGTGACATTGAGACATTTTTCGTTCAACATTGGTATACGAAAGAGAATGGAAATATATTTTCGAGCGAAAGCACGAATTATATCGAAGTAGCATAGTAGTTTTCCTTTCGGTTTGATTTATTAATCGCGATTGTTGTATTATTTGTTTTCAGTTGTCAGTTTTTATCACAAACGAATGCAATATGGCTCTCTTCCTTCGATTCGCATCATTTGCACTTCCTCTTAGTACAATGATTGTGCAATATTGCTTTTTTATGTTTAACTCGAAAACTGTAAGTTGCGCCCACAGTGAATGCACTGAGAACAATTTTGTATAATTTTATTTGCAAAGACGCACTTTCACAGCGCGCAAATCGCATACCATACGTGTAATAAATAAATTTTTTTACTTTTACATGTGTGTATATATTTGTAAAATCAGATACAAAATTTACATGATCAAATCCGACACGACTGGAAGTTACTGCGTGATCAAATGGAACATGAGATTATGGAACAAAATGCTCAGTATGGTCAATTCTTTATTCAACTTATATTATGTAAGAAAAAATATATTTTAGTTACTCTTTTTAAAAGAACCATTTATTTAAGTCCAAGAGGAAAACAATTAGACAAGAGAAGTGACAGAAGCGATTTGTTTGCCCGTGAAATTCTTAAACAGTACGAACACTTATGTGCATTACATATTCATGAAACACTACCTAATTCTACATCTTTTAGCACTTACCGGTTTTGTATGTATCTCAGTCGTTGTCGCACAGTTTTTTCCGGATATTCTCGACGTTGTTTGGCCACTGGACGAGCCTCGGCCACGATATCTTCTAATTATGGTTGAATATTTCATTCCTCATAATAAGTATTTCTACATTAAGGTAATACACGAACTTCTGAGCGTGCAATTAATTTGGATAATAGGAAGCGCTACATATACACAAATATTAGGATTTATCTGTCATTCCTTCGGCATGTTTAAACTAGCTAGGTGATTAACGACCAATATTTATAAATTTTTGATTATACAGGATGTCTGAAACTTTTTGACTCAGCTGAAGGGTGTGAACAGATTGGATTAATTTGTATAAAAAAAATCATGTAACATCATGTAACAAGAAACGGGGTAAGACAGCAGCAAGTGACACGTAGCGTGGCTTTTTCTTATCAGCTGATTGTTACGACAGCTCGCGAGAGTCTAGCTCATTGTTTTCCACGCGATTATTGGTTCATATTAATTACTTTGTAACTTAATATTGCGAACTTACACGTTATACGACTTGGTATACGACTTTCGTTCCATAAAAATAATCCAAACTCCTTTCATACTTCGGATGTGTGAAAAAGTATCAGACATTTTGTATAGTATACTACGCTTAATTACTTCCGTTAATACGACTGCAATCTAAATATAATGCGATATTTGCAGACACCGAATACATTCTATAGAGTATTGTGTGTGGCACGAATCTCATTCAGAGAAAAATCATGCCATAAGCAACACAATAATGCATATCACAATTGCACATCGTAGAGCCAAAAAGTTAGTACATGTATTGTATATTTTCATGTAATACTGTCAATTGACTGATTATAAATTTTTAAAATTTAATACTGAAATGATAATATTTTTCAAAGCTTCGCTATTGATGTAATAGCGTCAGTTAATGCGCCTTTTTGCATCGTAACTGCCATTGCAATAATAGCATTGGCTGCCGATTTATACGGAGTGAGTAAAATAATTTTTGTTAAAACGCGTGATTAAAATATATACGTATGTATAATGTATTTCATCTCGCAATCTGTTAACTATAAAATTTATCGTGGCAGTCAACAATTTTTCTAACATATTGTTACCACGTGACAGATCTTCGAAGCGATAGCGATATCAAAAGATATGAAAATATTACTGGAGTGTTGTTTTTCTGGAAGCGGCCTTCTACTTTTTATATTTATCAGTCATTATGTCGGACGAAAACTTACAGATTGCAATAGCGATCTTGCGATGTATGTGTGAGTACTTCTATTATCACGCGAGTGTTTCACACAACGTTCTTTTTTTGTAACATTCCTAAGTTTATTCCAGATACGACACGTCGTGGTATTTAATGCCACTATCGTCGCAAAAGCTTATATTATTTCTAATGCAAAACATCGGCAAAGAGTTTACATTAGCAATCGCTTATATCTGGGAAGGAAAACTGGAAAACTTTGTTATGGTAAAAAGCGCAAATCTAAAAAAATATCCTAAAAAAGTCTCGCTCAATCGTAAACGCGATACCATGTTTTTTTAGAGCGTCAAAGCTGCAATGACTTACGTCACCGTTTTGTACAATATGTACAATGAGGAATGAATGTCCAAGAACTCATTCAATTCAAAGATTCATTTGAAACGATCTTGGAGTATTTTTTTCTTTTTCAATCAATTTGTCCGACATTTCTACATCAAAACCTGTGAAATCTGATTACAAAATAGTTTTTTATCGTACATAAACGATATATTCTTTTCGTATTTAGCTCTGAAACAAATAAACGTTCAATTATAACAAATATATCAATTTACTTTGAAAAACTCATTCCATGAACGTTCCAAACTTTACTACCGAGTTATAAATATATGTATGTATAAATATATGTATGAATAATATATGTATGTATAAATATATGTGTGATAAACCATATTTATAAAAAAAAATATTCTTATCGACTACATTTTTTTGTGTCAAATATACGTATCTACAAAAACTTGTAGTAGTAGAAATTATTCTTTCTTTAAAAGTACATCTCTTACAATTACACAGTGAAAAGCATATCTATTCGGACGCGCAGTTTTACAATAAAAATCGTCAATATCCGTCACTTCAATAAAGAAAAACAAGTTACAACATTTTAACAAAAAGCGGTGCTTGTATATCATTCATGAAAAATAGAACGGTTTTTTCACAACTATCATTTATTAACTATCTCTAACCAAGAACACCACTGTAGAAATCGATTAATCTTACTTCTGCGTTTGCACACAATGATCTTCTGATACCAGATATAAATAAGAAAAAACTACACTTGATAAACAGTTTTTACTTTGAGATTGAATGGACGATGAAATTTGCGAGTCTTGGCTACTATCCTCGAAGTGTATTGCTCAGTGGCTGAGAGAAGACTGATGAAGAAATCGATACAAAGTGCAGAAATTACGTCAACCAACGCATCAAATTTAAAACAGACCTAGAGTAACGATGGTAATTTACATAAACTGCTTATTTTTCTCCCTCGCGTTTCTTCGACTTGCGAGAAACATGGAAATCGTGTGAACGTTACTTTTCGTTGGATTAAATTTAATATATTTCCCACATGCTGTTATTACGCGACAATTTCCTTTCCCTCACTTCAAGTAATAGTTATGCAAAAGTGTTTGCCATATCTCACAAGGAAGTCGAAAAAACAATACCGGAAAATTGCATGTGTTTCGTGAGCAATGTCGCAGAACTTCGAGTGTTTCGATTGTGTCAGTAGTATTTCTCCTTTTGTCGAATAAACATGTATCTCATCGAGGATCATTATTATACGATAAATAAACCTGTTCTGAAAGCGTTGGGTCTTTGGCCTAATGATTCATCGCACACTGTGACACTGCGACGTGTGTTAATTTTTCTAATACTTTTCTCACATATTTTCGCGCAGGTAACAAAAAATTGATACGCATTGACAAGATACGAATATGCGGGAGACAAAACGTCGCTACTTTTTCACTTTTTGTCTTGTATCCTCGAGAAGCTTTTCCCGTAACAATTTTGGCACAACATTTTTGTACAAAAAACAAAAAAATACTTTTCGAATAACAATGTGTTATCATATTCATTATATGAATTAGTAATCCCGCCGGTACGATTATTGTTTACAGTTGTCGGTGTTTATTGCAAAGGAATACAGTATGGCTCTGTTCCTGCGAGTCGCCTCACTTGCAGTTCCTCTTTCCACAATGATTGTGCAATATTGCTTTTTTGTGTTTAACATAAACTCTGTGAGTTGCGCTTTCAAAAATGTTTATGCACAACTACGTATTGCACAATCGCATTACATATACGTAACTAACAAAACTTGTGAATTATGAATATCAGGTAGTAAATATACATAACCAAATTCGATGTGATTGGACATTACTGCGTGATAAGATGGAATACGAAATCATGGAACAAAATGCTCAAAATGGTCGAACTTTTATTCGACTTTTATTATGTAAGAGAACATATGTTTTGGTTACTGTTTTTAAGAACAATATTTATGTAAGAGTGCGAAAAAATCAAGAAAGTAATGCGACAGAGTGAATTTGTTACGCATAAAAATATTCAGTATTGTGCGCAGACTTATGCGCGTGGTCATGAAAATTTGTCTATTCTTTTAGCAATTATCGGGTTTGCATGTGTCTCAGTACTTATTAGAGAGTTTATTCCGGAGATCCTCGACATTGTTTGGCCACTGGACGAGCCTCGGCCACGATATCTTCTCTTTATGACTGAATATTTTACTCCTCCTAATAAATATTTCTATTTTAAAACAATACACGAAATTCTGATGGTTCAATTAGCTTGGACAATAGGAGGCGCTACGTTTTCGCAAATACTGGGATTTATCTTTCATTCCTTCGGAATGTTCAAACTTGCTAAGTGATTAACAATTGAATTATTACTTAAAGTAGCCGACGCGATTTCACTTATATCCGATCCGATTAAAAACTGCAAAAAGCGTGTTATTTCCAGACATAGAATACATTCTATCGAGAATTGTGTTTGGCATGTACATTATCCAAAGAAACCTCATGCTATTTGCATCGAAATAATGCATGCCGCAATCGCACACTGTAGAGCTAAGAAGTAAGTACATATAAATCATATTGTTGTATTTCGTGATAATATTGTCAATCGACATTACTGTATTTGATTGTTAAGGTTCGCTACTGATGTAATAGCGTCAGTTAATACACTGTTTTTTGTCGTAACTTTGATTGCTACAATAGCATTGGCTATCGATTCGTACGGAGTGAGTGCAAAAAATGTTATATCGTCACTAATTAATATATAAACAATTAGTATATAAACAATTTATATATATATTTCTAATGACTTTAAGTTCTAGTCTGTTTAATGTAATAATGATAAGTGTCCTTATTTGTCCTAATATGTTTTTTATTGCATGACAGATTTTGGAATCGATAACTATATCAAAAGATATACGAAACTTATTGCAATGCTTTTTTTCTGGAATCGGTCTTTTAAGTTTTATATTTATCAGTCACTATATCGGACGAAAACTTACAGATTGCAATGGCGACTTAGCCATGTATGCGTAAGTACTTTTATTATTATGCCAATGTTTTTGCGACACATTATTGCCTAGTGAGATTTCTACTTCTATTCCAGATATGATACGTCATGGTATTTAATGCCATTATCATCGCAAAAGATTTTTTTGTTTCTACTACAAAACCTGAACAAAGAGTTTATATTAGTGATCGGTTATATTTTGAAAGGGAAAATCGAAACTTTTGTCATGGTAAGAATTAATTTAACACCAAAACACACGTCATTAAACTCGCTCGTGAATATACATACGTTACAAATGTTTTTTCAGATTCTTAAGACTGCGCTGTCATATGTCACCGTTTTGTATAATATGTACAATGCACAAGAATGAATATCCAAGATCTGATTCAAATATTACTTTAAGACAATTGTGGAGTAATTGTACCACATTTCTACCGCACAACTGGGACATCTTGTTATAATGCAAGGTGTTTTTAAGTGATACGCTTATTGAATGGACAAACTATTTATCGTTAAATATGTATATAATTATATTCTTTGCGTATTTGGCTTTGAATATTGCACGTAAAAATATAAAAAACTATATATGTAACTTACTTTAACAAATTAATTTCAAGAACTTTTCAAACTTCACCAAGTTATACATATATGTACGTGTATGTGATAAAATATATTAAAATCTTAATGTGACAAACTATACTCGCAAACCAGTTGTTTTTTGAGATCATTGATATCACGATGAAATTTGACGGTTTTAGCTACTTTCGTCGAAGTGTACTGTTCAGTGGCTGAGAGAAGACTGACGAAGAAATCGATATATAGTAAAGAAATTGCGTTATAGAACGCATAAAATTTAAAACAGATATAGAGTAACGACGACAATTTAGAAAAGTGTTCTTTCACCCCTTTTTTGTTCTACATGCGAGAAAAACAAATCGCATAAACGATACTTTTCGTCCGATTAAATTTAATATACTTCGCACATGCGGCATTTCTTCTGTTACTTAAAGTATTATTTATGCAGCATTTTTTGCTGTATGTCGTGTATCTCATGAGTAATTTCTAAAATAACAAAAAATAGCATGTCTTGCGTGAACGAAATGACAGAATTTCGAGTGTAGTTTCTGTCAGTAATATTTCTACTTTCGTCGAATAAACATGTATTTCANCGAGGATCATTACTATTCGATAAATAAGCCTGTTCTGAAAGCGTTGGGTATTTGGCCTAGTGATTCATCGCATATTGTGATATTACGACGTGTGT
>NW_018020829.1:203459-221878 GCF_002006095.1 Pseudomyrmex gracilis | reverse complement strand
GGCAGCTTGATCAGGGCCATTTGATACGTAGCGTTACATACCGCACAGGGCCCTTATTAGAGCACCGGATCCGGACCTGATTTGGAAGTAGGGCAAGCCATATGTGGATCTGATGAGGGCCCTACGAAAATTTCTACTCGGGAAGGCGCGCATTAATTCATAGCCGGTGGTGATCAAGAGAGTGTTTTAAGCGTCTCGGTTACAAACGACTCGAATCACTTTTTGCCTTATTGAGGACGCCCGGTTGCAATTTGTCACTGTAGTTGGCAAATATACAGAGAAAGGACCGGTGGTAAGAGAGAAGAGAACGATTATCTCGATTCGATTCTCAAGAATGGAGAAAACGTGATCGGACGCGGGATTTGCCGCGCGGCGAGCGAGATTCGCAAATTGATTTCCGCGTCGGACGAACGTTAAAAGGCGTGTAATGCGACGTGTAATAACGCGCGGGATTAATTACGTTAATAAGCGTGCGCTCCCCGCGATTGTCGGCTCGCGTATCGGCGCGCACACAAACGTGTCGCAATAATTAGCTCGGCCGTCGCGATTATCAGCCGCGACGACTGACGCCGCGCGGCGCGGCGCGGCCACGGTGCACTGGCGGCGACATTGCAGTGTCGAAAAAGTGAAAACCAGAAGCGAAAATGTTAGCAAAACAACCATTAACGAGACGAGTCTCGCTTTGTTCGAGTCTCGCGAGAACGCGCGCCGGAGTGAACGGAAAATGCGAAACGTTTGGCGCGAGTTGCGATTTTTGTTGTTTTGAAACAAAGAGGGACAAAAAGACTGGCGAAACATTTTAAGACAGACGAGAGATTTGAATATTCCTTTCCTCGTTGCAATTGATGAAAAAAATTCTATTTTGTGCGCGTGTGTGTTTTTGACGAGATAAAAGCCAGATCGGAGATGAAAAATTCTTCAGTGACACGAAATTCATGTCTGTGACGGAATCATGTTTATTTCTGTACACGTGGCTCAATTTCATATTGGATGTATTCTTGAGAGTTTCCTAATAGCCAGTCTAGATGTACAGTCTATATATAACTGCCCATCCTTCTAACGGGAAAAAATATTTTTTTCAATATATTTTCTAATACATATATAAATAATATATAATAATACATTTAATATGTATGTTTATTACATATATATTTATACAGGAATATATTTTTACTAATGTTTTTTCTTTCAGTCAACGACATGAAATTACGTCAACATCAAATACTTTCGACGTCTTTTAATCCTCGATATATTAAAGTAGAGAAGATATGACGAGATGACTATTTCACAATTTGCGCTAAAAAATAACGTACGTTTTTTTTTCGAGAATATCGATAGAAATTATTTTTTCCGACCAAATGTTCATTTACAAGTATAAAATCCCCGTCTAGATGTATAAACATAATTCTGTGGTTGAAAGATCAGAGATATTTGTGTAATCGTGCGGTGACTATAAGTATTTCGTAAAGCCGCGATATTAATTAGTGACGTAATCCTTTTCTATAAAACGCAGAATTATAATCTTCCATAAATTTTTGCATTCACGTAGACTGTAAAATAATATTCAGTAACGCATAGTTTTTTTGTCTCTCTCTCTCTCTCGAGATAAGAAAATTATTGATATCGTTCGTAAGGACAGTCGACAGACCGATTCGTCCATCAATTAAATTAGCTCGCACACTGTACCCGATGGCGTTCGACGTTTTATCCTTGACTTAACGGACAAAAAGAAGACGAGATCTTTAATTGGATTTTCGCTTTCGTTCGGATTCACGAGAAATTCGCTCGTGTGACGAAATTAATGGGCGATAAAAAGAAATACGAGTTCGCAATTTATTACTCCTTTCCGTGAGTCCTCTCCACGAGTTGACATCAATACAAGACGCGTATTAATTGCAAATAAAGTAAACACTTTATTTTGCTCGCGCGTTTATTTTATTTAATTATCATTACACGCACAATGTGTCAGCCAGAAGAAATATTTTTCACATGTCTTCCCAACACTTTGTTGAAGAAGAAAACAAAAAAAAAACAAATTTTAAAAATAACTTTTTCTCTTCTCGGCAGAAGAAGAGAACTCGCTGCACGCCGCCGCTGCCGTGAAAATTGCAATGCAGCTACGTCGCAGGTGTCCGACCTTCGTTCACGTTACCGTGAGAGATCAGGTGATCGGGGTGTGCACCGGGTTATCGAGCGGTGTCATAATCGCACGCGCGCGCCCGCTCGCATTATCAGTTATATTACATTATTACATTTGTCGAGGCAGTAAAATGCTGAATATATCGCAGCCGCGCGCACGCAACGCGCGTGTGAGAGATGCAGTGGCGCGGCGATAGAAAGGGTCCCGGCGAGACGATGACGGATCCCGGCGAGGTATTCAGACCGCAACAAGGCCGGTGCACAGAGTTGTAGAGTAAAAGTGCAGCGAAATAAAATGTGGGCTGTTACGTGGCTCGAGGCGTCTACACCTACACGCGCGCGCGGGGAAAGGAGCAGGATCTCTCTCTCGCGGTAAGCGCGAGACGCGTGTACGTAGATGCTACGGAGTGGTGTAGTAGTCGTCGTCGTCCTGTGTTCTCCGATTGCTATTATTGTGTTTCGTGATATTTCGATGCAAATATTTGCGCGCGCTTTCGAACTCGAGGGAAATTAAAACCTACACTTGTGCGCGCGCGATAGAAATTTCACAGAGACAAAAAACCGTATAGGGTATAGAAGAGCAGCGCACGGGGAACGAAAAAATTCGCCGATCCTCGCGAATTCCACACACCCGTCACGCGAACAGGTCGTGTGCTTCTTTCGATCTCTTCCGCGTACATATCGCAATATATATATATATATGTATATCTTGTATTCTATCTCTGAGATAAGCTTCGATTACGTGCCAAGAAGGCAGATATAGTTGAAAGATAATTTTACAATCAGATATTTAATGATGAAAAGTGAGCGACAACTGGATGTTGAAAAAACCTTTACAGATTTGTAATACGCGCTCGTTTATAACTCGGTAATTATCCTTCTGTTTTTTTTTTTTTTTTAACGAGCTATACTTTTTGTTTCTATTTTCGCGCGGTGTTTGATTGTGCGACAATTTTTTGCGGCAACGACAGTTTCCGAAGAAACATATGTACGCGCGCACATGTGTGTGACGCGCGGATGATCTGCGGTATGCGACGGTTTTTGTCGAGAGAGACTATTTACAGCGTCATAAATTCCAGCGTGTATATACACACAAGCGCGCGGTTATAAAGAAGATCGAGCGGGTTTTAATGACCTGTTCTATAGAGTGCCGTTTCGTCGTATTATATCGCGCATCGATTATCCGGCTGCCGATCTGAAAAGCGGTCGGTGAAAACGACGTTGGGAGAGTCTTTGTTTGCTGGCGCGTATGCCACAACATCAGCACACATCGACTTCCTCGAAGCGCGAAAAGCGAAGCGTCTGCGAAAGCAAAAGTGTGTGCGCGCGCGCGCGCGCGACAGCTGTCTGTCATCGCGCATCGCAAATTAATTTCTTCATTCAAACCCGAAATAGAAAGAGAGAGAGAGAGAGCGAAGCTCTTCCTTTGTTCGCGTTTGATCGCCGAATTTCCACTAGCTCGGGCTCGCGCTTTTGTTTGGCGTCGTCGTGACAATTCGCACGGCGGAACGTTGTAAATTCGTCGCGTCGTTGTAAATTCGCAGGACACCCATATCGGGACGCGCCGCGAGTCCTGTGCGAGAAGAGAGAGAGAGAGAGAGACAGAAAGAGAGAAAAATATATATTCCTTCCTCTCGTCGTCGTCGGTCGTGTCTCTCGGCGAGACACGATATAACCTGTTGCTGTTGTCGAGGGGCAGGGATTACGAGGCGCAGGGAAAGGAAAAAGAAGACGAGTACTTTATATCCATCCACCTCGTAAAACGTGGATGGTTAAAACGCGATGCAGATACGATCGGCACGGAGTGGATACGAACGTCGCGTCCATATAAAGGACGACCGCGCGTTATCCGTTAGTTTTTTTATTTTTTTTTTCCCGTGTCTCTAGGGTTGTTAACATTATCCGCGGATTCGCTAGACACTCGACATTCCGCGGGATTTCGCTTTCATCCTTCGACAAACGCGGGTGTGTCGTCAAACGAGTGTCTCTCTCTTTTTAAACGACTCGGGGAGTCGAGGGGAAAAAAAAAAGAAGAAACGTACTTGGTGTCGCGCTTGTTCGAGCATTGTACTTTCGATATTTTTTTTTTTTTTTTTGGGCTCGTCGGGAGAGCACGAGCGAGCCACGTGGATAATAATAGATCGTCGAGCACACAATGGGGAAGATTCGTGAAAGGCCTGACGTTTGCGTTTGCCTTAAATGCCATGTATTAAGGCGCAAGCCGATCACAAAAGAAACGCGAGGAACGTCTCGACAGCTGACGGGAAGATGATGACGACGACGTTCCGCGGGAATAGCCTCGTGTTAACGATTTCTCGCATGACTGTTCTTCTTTTTCTTCATCGTTCTCGTCTTAATCTTTTTCTTTTTCAGTAGATGCGCGCGCGAGATCGTCTGAGAGAGCGACGCGGAGCCAAGAACGTGGAGCCAGAAAATTGAGTGTTTGAGCGCGTAAACAATAACAGTTTACGCAACCGCGGCGAGCTCCACGAGAAGAGCAACACGAAGTTGAGGAGAAACACATTTGCGCTACTATTTTACAATCTCTAACCTATGCAATTTTTTTTGTTTTTTCTTGAAAGCGACGTGAGACTTAAATATTGGCTTGTTTGTGTTTAATTATTTGTTTTCTTTCTTGTGGTTTTAAAAAGCGAGACGAGAAGTTGTTTCTTTTTCTTCTTATAAATTCGTTGTTTGTGTGGATGTAAATCATCTCTTACGACGCTTTTCAAGCGGTTATGACAATCAGGGACAAAAGAGGCGATTGACGCATCATACCGTGAGTACCTGTCAAGTGCAAAAGGATATGGAACACGAAGAGAGAGATAATGGTGGGAAAGGATTCTCTCTCTCTTGCGAGAGAGAGAGAAAAGACAGAGGAAAGAAAGAAGCACGCATTAGCGGCTCGTAAAGCAAGGCGCACCACATTCACCGGAGGTATCCGCGCCAAAGGGGGAAAAAGCAGCGGCGTACCCGATGGTGGGGAGGAGAACCTCTGGTTCTGCACCGAGGGAACCCTCGCGTCCTGACTTCTGGTCTACAAGGAGGACGTGGAGGCGGAGGAGGAGGAGGGATACGGGCGATTGCGCAACAATGCGCCGCTACCTGCACTCGTTTCGTCACACACAGGCTTTTAAACAGGCTTGATGGTGGTTGGCCGGCCGGGGGCTCGTATTACTTTCGCCAATTAAGCCTTGCGCGCGGCCTTTGTAATTTAACTTGCGTGTACATATGAAATTCCAGAATTATTCGGATTTCGGGACGCGCTGACAGATTGATAACGCGCGTGCTTTGTGCATTCGTCGTGTGGAGAAAATAGGGTGGTTGCTCTCTCAAACGCATTCCCTATTAATTAGACAGATGTGCAGTATATTGCGGATATCGAGAATATCGCGCCGTGCGCATATTTTATACGACGAACATCTGGTTTTCATATAATATCGTTAGTTACGTCATATCGGTTACTTAAACCGTATTTCAAAACAAATATAAAGACGACACGGTCGTCATCGCGTTATTTGATCTCAGCGTAGCTCGAAACCGTAAACAGTAAAGATCGGAATCACTGATTCGAATCTATGCTAGAAAGGCTCTCTGGCGATAATTTGATTTTCTCTGTTATCGTAACGATTTTAACACGGATCCGAATCTGTGCGTTTTTCACTCGATTTGAAAATTCGTTACGCGCGAATTTTATAATAAAATACATTATGCATAAATATTCCGAATCGACATGACGATCGATTAAGAGTTAAATACATTAGAAAACTCATCTTTTTTTTAAAGCGTGCGCGCATGTATTTATAAAGACAATAAAAAAAAGATTTTATAAAAAAAACATTAATATACTTACCGAATGTCTATCAAGCCGCGGTGATAAGTTAGAAGCAACATCTGTTGAAAAAGAGATGTTAGTAAATATAATTGTTCGATTAAGACGATACTCGTTTGTATAAGTTGTATGTGTGTATGTATGTGTGAGTAGCGCTTAATAGAAATAAAACAAAGATCTCTTCTTAGGCGTTTAGTATTTTATAAAAAAATAAAATAAAATAAAACAAAAATAAAACACAATAAAAGTAAATTAAAAATAATAAAAAATAATAAAAAATAATAAAAAATAAATTTCTCTCTTCCTTTCTTTCAAACAATTTTGTACATCTGTTACAATAATTTTGATATTGCCGTAACAAAACTACATCACAAGAGATGAATAAATAATAAATTTGACACTCCTGATCGCAAAGGATGTTAAAAAAGATGTTCTGTCGAAGCTACGCAAATCATCGCAAAAAAAATTTATCGATTAAAAAAAATTTCTCAGAATACAAATTATAATAGTTAAAAATAAATCTGACGAATATATATATATATCTTGCTTTTAGTTCATGTTACAAACTGTCGTGATAAAATGTACATTCGATGTAATGTGTGTTTATAGTATGTACAAATAATGCAATTGGAAAATTATAGAAACCGGGAATTTTATTAAGCCTAAACTATTGAACTTAATGTTATATATATATATATATGTATATGTATATATATATAAAGTTAAGGGTATATACATATATATATTACAATATATATATATATATATATATATTTATATAAAATTACACAGTCATGTAGTGTGAGATTCTTCATAATAAATTCTTATCTAATTCTTTAATGCTTTTATCTTGAACCGTAATATTATGAAATTTCCCGTGTCTTCCAATTTTTTCATCAATAAATCTTTTGGCACCTGGAACACCATCCTCAAATAACAAGTGTGACGAATTATCCTTCTCAAACTGTAGAGCTTCATCTAACTGTTTTGATGAGAACGTGGCGTAATGCATTGACGCACGATCTGCCAGCAAAGACTTTTGTGGAAATTTCACAAGAGAAGATGCCAAATTTACTGCAGTGCCTATAGCTGCAAAAATGAGCATTATATATGTATATATGTATATAGTATTTCAACCTAACCTATATTTTTATTCTACAAATTAATGCACTTGCTTTTAGTTCGATAAATGTGCTAGTATAGTACTTATAGTCAATTTCATTGCACATTGTAATTGTGTTCCTTTTACACTTCTTGAAATAATTGTATAAGAAATCTCATTTTTCATACCTGCGCCACAAGATGTGTATCTATGTGCAATTCCCCAATTGAATGCTTCTTCCGCACTAGCTAATCTTCCTGTTAATATAAGATCCATAGCTCTGGAATATCCGATCAGAGCAGGTAAACGAACAGTGCCACCAGATAAGATTGGAATACCAAAACGTCTGTTCAAAAATCCCACCATTGCAGTTTCTTCTATGACTCTTAAGTCGCACATTAAAGCAAGCTCGAAACCAGCACCAACTGCATATCCATTCAAGGCTGCTACCAATGGTTTCTTGGATAATTCAGTCTTATTGGCCTACAAACAAACTTATCAAGTTGCCTCTATTTTTATTGAATAATTGATTTTCTAACATTAAAAATACAATATAAATATACCAATGGTCCAAAAACTGGTATGCCTTCTTCACTTTCTCCATTATAATCTGCAATTTCCTTAAGATCATAACCAGCACAGAAATTGCCTCCTATTCCATATAACACTCCTACTGTTGCATCTTCATTATTTTCAAATTCATCTAATGTTTCAGACAATAATTGCGCAGTTGCAGCATCTAAGCAATTTCTCTTCTCTGGACGATTGATACCGATTGTAGTCACTTTACCCATTTGATTCACCAGTATTGTCTTTTCTAAAACGTATATTTTCACATTTTCGTCAAGCTGTTACATCTTCTAATCTACATATCGTATGATTTGTTGTTATTTCGAATACAAACCTTTATTTTTGTCTACATTTGCAACCGGCTCCGAGGTTAGGTTCCGTTGCAAATTATTTCTTAATAACTGAGCGTACGACCCAATCAATTTTCTCCACGAATGGATTCTTCTCATTGTAAATTTGTTTTCTATGACAAGTTATACGTTACACTTTTATATTGAATGCTACTTAACTTGTGAAAAGAAGAAAATTTTTAAAAACTCGTTCTTATATATATACATATATATAAATCGTTTTTATATATATTTCAAAAGAGAGAGAGAGAGAGTAGCTTTGCCTAAATAGCGCATGCCCCTTTGCGAGAGGAGCAAAGGAAGCAAAAGCCTTAGAGTAGAATACTCTATAAGATGAGTATAAAAATTATACACTAGTGACACCTGGGAGTCTATTGTGTATTAAACCTGTTCTACATTGATAGCAAGCGCAAACGCAAGGAACAGGTCTGGTAGAATTGACTAATCGTATTGATCAAATCAGCCAATTGACCAGCGTGATTGGTCAATTCTACGAGATCTATATCTTTCGTTTGCGCTTGCGATCAATGTAAAACGGGCTTTATGCAATAGGTCTGTTCTTTTTACCTGAACTGGCTACACTAACAAAGCTACACTCGATTCAAAGAAGAGAATTTCGACGGACAAAAACGCGTTCGTTTCGCGCACGTCTCCTACAAAAAAGTCTTCCCACTCCACAGCCATTGGCTGTCAGCAAGTGTCCCGCCAATCCCGCACGCAACGCTATCCCTACTCTGCCCGCTTTTCTTCTCCTATGCGCAGTAAAATTCTCTTCTCTAATTGAATCAAGTGTAGCTTTGTTAGACAATAGATTGACATAGAAATGTAGCCAAAGATAAAGAAAGATACGCGTGATGCACAATGTGTTTATGGATGCGTTCAGACAACTCAACAGTTGCACAACGGTTGAGAGATAATCACTTCTGATTGGATCATACTTTTGAAACCGCAGCAGATTTTGAAGAACAGTCCTATCATAAGTAATGATCTCTCAACCGTTGAGTTGTCTGAACGCACCCAATGTGTTCCTCTATTTCTCATTAAAGGTCATTCTACATAAGACGCAGACGCAGGTCGCAGGACGCTGATCTCGCGGAATTGACCATTCACGTTTGTCAAATCAGCTAATCGACTTACGTGATTGGTCAATTCCTCGAGAGCAGCGGCCTGCGTCTGCGTCTTATGTAGAATGGCCTTAAGATCGTTTTACATTAGTTGCAATGCGCAAACGCAAGTAAGAAGTTCTTGCGGAATTGACCAATTATAGTGGTCGATTGGCTTTGATTTGATCAATGCGATTAGTCAATTCTACGAGACTGGACTTTTGCGTTTGCTATTTGACTAATGTAGTACGATCCTTAATGGACATGTGCGCGCGAAAGAGTCGGCCATTACGTACTCGAGCTTGCAAAACGCTCTCTTCTCCAGTTCGCGTCAATTTGTTCTACGAAAAAAAGGTCAGGATATTGATAATACTTATAGGTCGGGCATCTGTAAAATGGCAAATATAGATGTGGAAAGGGCGAATAATGGTGAGTTTAAGTATGAAGGCGACAATGACATGAAACCGAGAATGATGGAAGATAGCGACGATAAGGATCATCAAGTTGACAAAGCCGGTGAATATATGCGTGAGCTTCTTCAGGAAAAGGTTCAGCTCGATAGCCAAAAGTGTTCCAACGCAATTCGATTGCTAGATCAAGGTACGTGGTGAAAGATTAATTACTTGGTCTTACATTTGTGGAGTGCATGCAACATTTAATGTATACTTTGTCTCTGTTGGTCTATTAATATTATTAACATCACTTAACGAAGTTTACTTGATTAAACAGTGCTAAATATTTATTCTTGCGAATTGCGACCAAAGCATTTGTAAAGTTAAATTTCTACAACTTGTATAGTATGTATGTGAAGAAGAAAGTGATACACAGCATGTATGTGTATATGTCTGTATGCAAACACAAAAACATACAAACTTACATATATAGTTTTTATAAGAGTTAAAAAAGATAAAATTACTGAAATTAAATTGATATTTATTTCAATTACATGTATTTAAGTAAGTTTTTTTAGAATTTGTACTCGTAAAACAAATTTATTTATAATATGTATAATAAAACACAGATGTAAGTAAACATATTAATATTAACTTGAGCTGAATTTTATGCTTATTGTTTGAAATGTAATGTAAGATTCTCAAATTATATAATGTGATCTCAAATAACATTAAATAGAAACACATAAACCTCAAATATATAAAAGATAAAATCTTAATCTTAAGTAACACATCATCAAGTAAATTAATTATGTAATGGTATTTATAAAATAAACAGGAAACTGTGCATTTTATCAATCCTACTTTATGTCTAGAAACTATGTGAGATAAGCTTTGAGAGATAAAACACAAATATTTTGTTGCATCAAAAACTTGCATATTTTATAGAAATACAAAAAACACAAGCAATTGGAAAACCATTGAAAGATTCGAAATATGTGGATATCTATCGTGAAAAACCAGTTCGTGTGTCTGTTAAAGTTTTGGTGCCAGTTCGCGAACATCCTAAGGTAAGTAGATATGTAGATATTATTGAATAATAATGAGAAAATATTTTAGATGTATCTCTCTCTAAAGTATAAAATTTTCTGCCTTTAGTTCAATTTTGTTGGAAAACTACTAGGTCCAAAAGGTAATTCTCTCAAACGTCTACAAGAAGAAACAATGTGCAGAATGGCAGTATTAGGTAGAGGGTCTATGAAAGATAGACAAAAGGTAGATGACAATCAAGACTTTTCTTGAT
Organism: Pseudomyrmex gracilis; assembly: GCF_002006095.1. NCBI lineage: Eukaryota > Metazoa > Arthropoda > Insecta > Hymenoptera > Formicidae > Pseudomyrmex > Pseudomyrmex gracilis. The sequence continues at coordinate 211,087 of NW_018020829.1, read as the reverse complement.
GATGGTTGAGTCTTCAGAAAACATTTGTGCTTATCTTATCTTTGGTCTCAGGAGGAAGAGTTCCGTAATTCTTTAGATCCAAAGTACGCACATCTTATGGACGATTTACACGTGGAAATCACTGCTCTTGCGCCACCGGCCGAAGCTTACGCCCGTATCGCTTTTGCACTTGCCGAAGTGCGGAAATATTTGATTCCCGACAACAACGATAACATTCGTCAAGAACAAATGCGTGAAATGGAGATGACCATGACTGACACTCCTTCCTCGGAAGAGCGAAGAGCTCCGATGCGAGCACCTATGGGTCCTAGTGGCAGTGGTATATTAAGACCTGCTGCGAGGCCGGCAATCCCTAGACCATCTAGAGGTTTGTTGTCTATATATAGTCAAAATTATATTGATTGCGACATTAATACTGTCAATTGTTTATTGCTCAGCTATTCTTCCACCGCCACCTGCTAATCGTGGCCCACCTAGACCTGTGCCACCAAAATCCAAAGTATTCTCGATCTTAGATCGTGCGCGAGCTGCTGTAGATCAAAGTTATGGGTAAGATTTTACGTGACATCGTACTTTTGACAACGCAGATTCTTTCATTGATGTGCATCAGTTACTATAACAAGTTGAAATTATCTTCTCATTCTTTTATTATTAGATACGAGACACCAACTCCTCCTGCATCAAACCGTGTTGGATCACATGATTTTGACTATCGTGGATCATCGTCCAGCAATGCTCGGTACGGAGATCGTCTTTATTCATCAAATTCTGGGTATATACCATAGTATTTAATATCAATTAAATACGTAAGATGAAACATTCAATTTAACAGTAATGTTTGTAGTGTGTATGTTGGTTGTTATGTGATTGAATAATTATTTAATCGAAATTTCTATTTTTCAAGATATACAACTTACGAGTATGAAGATGAATCCGCACCGCATTCTGGACACGAGTACTACGAGTCTTCAGATTATCCAGGTACTTCATTGCATAATTCTATATATTCGTTTATAAAATCATTTTTTAAGTTATTTGCGTATACAGTTTACAAGAGTCTCTTTTTCTGACAATGAACGCGAATGAGTAACTACTAATTTTCGTATATACAGGGTGTTAAGAAGATTAGATCGTAAAATTAACTTTTAAGAAAAACGAGGAGAACTTTTCTAACAATTGTAAAATTAAAACGAAATGAGAAATTTTTGTATACACGTTTTGTACAAGTTTTTATGTATATATTTTTTTATAAATCAGTTTTATTAATACACGGAATAAAAGTGTTTGTAATAACATTTGTTAAAAGCAAATAATAATTTACACGGAAATATCGATGTCATCTGATTTTAAAGATTGTTTCACATCTCGATGTCACAAATTTGACACCAATCAATTTTAGATTTGTAGACGTAATTACATGTAGACAATAAAAATAAATAACATAAAATAATTTTTTGTTTTTACCAAATATAAAATTCATGTGCAGTTGCGATGCAAATCTGCACACAATTTAAATGCATTTATAAAATAAAAATTGAAATTTAAACCCTGTATAAAATCAAATGCATGATACACAGTGTGCAAACGTTCACACTTGTAGTAAAAAAAAATCGTCGAAATGACGAGCGATATTAGAATATATTGACGATTTACACACGACGTTGCTGGCTAAACAAAAATAATTAAAGCGCATCAATCCATGAAATTCACAGAGGAGTCATCGAACCGAGCTTGGAAGTCATACAAGACTACATCGGCTTCGCGCTATCGCACCACCCCATATACTCGACCTTCCAAGTAAATACCTAAGAAAAATTCTTTTATTTCGTCTTTTTTGTTTTTATTCTTAATCCTTTTTGTTTTATTTGTTTTAATTGTTTCGTTTTTAATGTCTTTTTGACCTCATTATTTCATAGCGTTGTTCCCAATCCGTTGCCAACTAATCTTCCTAATGCACGGCGGCCTATGATGCCTACGATGCAGAAACCGATAAACGAAAGAAATCCTCGTCCTTAATAAATCAGAAGAAACAGGGGTTAACACGGTATGCCAAAATATGTAACTTTATTTTGATATTCAGAAGAATCAACTAAATTAACAAGACGAAATTTTATATTTCGACGATTAATCAAGAAATTGGAATTTTTTAATTTCATTTTTTTCTTACACACTACTACGTTTTCTACACTCCAATCGCACTCAGTCAGATACGAATGCTCTATTCGATAATGATAATTTTCAGATCAATTAACTCTACTGCTGGATAAAGAAGAACGTGTATCTCTAACCCGTACAAATATAAAGAAAATGGTTCCACTCGAGACTATAAGTAACCTTTTCCTCAGAATAATTTTCCGAACAAAAAACCGTGTTCTTTTAAAAGATGTAGTCTTAATAGCGAATGTCTTAATCAGACACTCGTCAAGTTTGTCATAACAGTATACCGAGAAATATCTATTAATTAGAATAATACAAATATATATATATATATTTTTTTTTATTAATCGACTATCCTTCTGAAGTAACTGTATATACTTGATGCACGTCGTCAATTTGCTTCATACAAGTTTTTACATCACTATTAACACATTCATGCATATAGAGATTTCTTCCACTGCTACTCTTCTAATTGATTTTTTTTTACACCTTGATTTCCACACAATTAATTTTTCGAACAAACTAACTCCGTTCCTATAAAGTCCTTTTCCTAAAATTTTCGAATCCGAGAGAGAGAAGAATTTAACTATTGACGAAGATTAAAGGACCAAGAGGATCAGTGGATTATAAATGAAGTAAAACGGTTTAAACAAGTGTCAAAACATAAAAACATCAATTATTACGCCTACGTAATTATATATACACAATATTACATGTTTAAATATATAAAAATGCATATTGCCTTAATAGTTTTTCTTCGAAACGTACTTAATGTCTTCAAATGTCTGAAATTGAATTATAAATAACGCATTAAAACTAAAAAAAATTCTAATCTAATTAATTTTTTTTTTAAGTTTTGAGTGACGCATCGAATAGTGATATTAGTTTCAGTCGTTTCAATATAAGTTTGTATTTTTTTATATTTTGATAAAGTATTGAATTATATTGAATATTAAAAAAGTACTTATTATAAAATAATAAGTACTTTTATCTATAAATACTTTTATTAATTTAATTTATAATAAATACTTTTTAAAAAATAAAAAGTACTTATTATAAATACTTAAAATTAAAAATCGTTGAGAAAAATTTATATTGAAATATAAAAAAAACGGTAACAACATAAAATGTCACATTTCTCGTTGTTGCGAGCAAAACAAACTTAAAACATTTCAATGAAATGCAAACTCTAAAAGTTATATTATAAATTGACAAAAATATATATACATAAGCTTGTATTACTGACATAATATAAGTTACACATTGTCAAGGCTAAAAACTACATAATATTTAAGATTAAGATTTGCATATATTAAAACAAAAAACAAAAAGATATTAAGTAACGATTCGTATTTTTTTGTGTAGAAAACAAAAGAATTAGAAATAATAAATCCGTTGATTTGTATGAATGTATACACTTTACTGATAGAATCGGTATAACTCTAGCAGTGTAATCTGATTGTATAAATATCCAAAACTACGTTAAATATGTAATAATTTTTTCTCTTTGAACATATTGTCCTTAAATGATATGTTCTTATTCTATAACACAATGTAATTTCTCATAAATTGTGTGTGAAATAAATACGACATAACTCATGAAACATTTTGTTTGAAGAATACCAGAATAAACTCCCATAATCGATTATCATTAAGATTCTATAGCAATTCTACAAGAAACAAATTCTTATATACATGTATATAAGTCTCGTATTCTCATAAAATAAACAATTTTATCGCGTGTAGCGTGAATATAGTTGTATAAACAAATAAAATTACAATGTAAAAATTGTACTAAATGTATTGCGTAAAATTTACATAATTAGCAGAGATAAATCTAATATACATCGATATTATTAAATATCTTTAGAATAGCTTTTTTCCGTTTTAAACGTCATTGTTCGGGTAAAATATGAAAAAGAAAACAGGATTTAAATTACAAATAGAATATTAATACGTACAGAAATATAATGGATGTTTTTTATTCAAAGTGCGTGCGTTAACTTAGGAAAGATTTTGCAAACATAAACGAAATAAAAAAAAAAAAAACTAAAATCACACGGCGAAAATAAAATTGTTTACGATTACTTAAAAATTTATTGAAAGAATTTTTTAGAAGCACATGTGGTATACTGTATAATTTTATTTTAATGGTGATGTTTATATATTTCACATAGGTGGATAAAAGATTGCGAAGATCGCACGGGAAAATCACGTTGTTTGCGGATTGAAATATTGTTAAGTCTTTTTAATCACGGCGGACTGTTTGAAGTGCAACGAATGCTTAGAAATGACGTGAGTATTCTTAATTTTTTTGTACACTTTTCGTAATTTAGATACGTATGTACATTTATTTGCTAAGTAAGTATTTAGAAACAAGTGCAAAACTACACCGATTTATTTAACGACCTCTTCTAATTTATTTTTTACGTTTGCAAAAATAATGTTACTAATTTACAGTGCGTTTAAAAAAGATATTTGCACACTTCATAGTTTTCAAATGGAAGAGGAAAGAAAGTACTGTACACCAATGTATCTTTCGATAAAAACTTTGCGATAATATCTTTGTTTCGAGAGAAAGAAATTGTGAACTGTGCAAATAGTTTTTTTTTTTTTTTTTTTTTTGTATACATATAGTGCATTATATAATATATATATATATATACTCGATATTATATTACAAAGTGAGAAATAAATGAAATCAGAAAGAAAATTCCTGTTTCCTTTTAAAATTACACAATTACCTCCTCTCCTCTCACATATACATATATATATGTGCACCATATCATGTTTTAATTTGTCAAAAAAAACACGGTGATTTAATATAAAAGTTGAATTGTAAAAGCTGACATCGATTTTTATGTGTCGTACTTTAACACGCACACAACATACGCACAACACACGTGAAAGATTGTATGACAGGTGATTTCAAATTTATTTCATCACGTTGGCGGTTTGCTTAGAAACAATATTCTTATTTATTTATCACACACCAATATACAAAAATGAACTGTATAATCAATATCAGAATATAATATACTACGAAAATTCAAATATATTTAATAAAGATATATCTGAGTATCTTACAAGATTAGAGAATAATGCTTCAACTTGAAACAAAAAAATCATCTACAACATTCTTTGCAGTTGGCACAGAAATTCTGGTAGAAAAACATTTCTACGGCCGCGCGCGGTTTCGTTTCTAAAGGTTATAAATAAGTATATTTTTTGTTTTTAATTTACGCGAGTTTTTTTTCTTCTTAGCTTCTAACAAGTCGCATCTAAGTAGTCATGAGTGAAAATAAGATGCCGAGTTTTTTTTCTCTTCTCTCTCTAATTTCTTTTCCCTAACTATAATCCCTCTATGAGACACCTCTGGGAGCCTGAAAAAAAAAAAAAAAAAAAAAAAAAGTGCGTTCGTTCGCTATATCTCGTTCGCTTATGATACAAGTCGAGTTTACCGTCGCGCTTCGGAGAGCGTTTGCATCTTGCATCTGTTGAAACGCATGTTATTGTTTGCACAACTGCATTTTTTTCGGATGACAATAATGACCGGATATGTTGTTCACGTTAATTACTTTACGCGCCATTTTATTAATATCACAATTTATCATCAAATTGGAAAGATCTCATTGCGACATTTTGTGAATTTTCTCTTCAATTTACATACACACACGCGCGTCATTATCGATGTGACGTGTTAAGTTTGAACTTGACGAAATGTAAACATCAATTATTGCGATCGAGGATTTCAAGTAAAATGCGTTTTAACAATTACAAAACTTTTGCGCTTGTAGAGAGCGGAGGCGACTCTGCTGTAAGGCCGAGCTCTGCGGTAACAGAGAGTCCGACGTGTTACAATACACTTGTGAAACTTCCTACGTACGTACTTCTCTCGTGTCCGGTGCGAGAAAATGAGGAAGAAGCCCTCATGTGTACTCGAGAGCTTGTGTAAATATAATAATGAAAGAATGTGAGACGATGCGCGCGCGCGCACGAGGGACGATACAAAGCCCTTCGGTATAAAGAGCTTTCACGTTTGTGAAGAAGAGAGTGTGTTACACCAGATTTCAGCGCATAATAGCCGTTCGCTCTCTCTCTCTCTCTCTATCTCTCTCTGAGCTGAAGCTTTACTTCCAGAGTCGCCTCTAAACGCCATGAGACTTCGTGTAAACTGCCCACGTTCGATTCTATGGTATAACGAGCCGGTCTCTTCCTCTCTTTTTCTCTCTCTCTCTCTCTCTCTCACAATCACCTAATACTTCACCTCTATGAAAAAACATGGAATAGTATATTTGTTATCGGTTTACACCTTAATAATGTACGATTATATCACAAGAGAAAGATTCAAATGTGTGTTCTGTACATGTCCCGCGACGACGCGAGGTCGCAATCCGCCCTCGTTCCCCTTTTCTTTTTATTTACTTCTTCTTCCTCTTCCTCCTCCTCTCTTTCCTTCGGTTGTCTTTTTTTAAATCTTACATTTATATACGCCTAAGATTTAATTACAAAGTTAGATATGTCTCAGGTTCACCTGTGGTATTGTACTTCATACAATTTTCTCGCGACCGGCGAGCTCTCGAGAGATGCGGCTTGACGAGCCGTTTCATTGGCGCGCGCGAAAACTTTCGTTTTCGTCGCGCGTGTATATGTGTGTAAGTGTGAGTGTGTGTATGTGTGTGTGTCGAGTGTCCAACGAAAAATACTTCGCTTTCGTTGCACCGCTTTTATACCCTCTCCACGCTTTTAACTCTTTCGTTTTTTTTTTTTACCTGCTTGCTCTGCTTAAGTTGCGTTTGCTTACGTTAATAGCTCGATATCGATTAATTGGCACATCTGTTAAATGGCAAGTTTGTTTTTTGCATTGGCACGATAATGGGGTCCCAGGAATGGTCCCGAATACAGCCCTTCGGAGGAAAGTATGCGATCGCCACAGGCACAAGTAAGCGCGAAATGAAATGGCACGAAACGAGTCATTTGTGTCTTCGGATCGACGATCCTTTTTTTTACGCGGGAACGAGTTGTACAAATACATGTGTATAAGTTACAAGTAATTCAACGAGAAGATTTCGTTTCTGGTTTCAACCTCTTCGGTACTATCGACGCCGAATTTAACTGTAACGCGGCTTTAGGCCGTCAAATGACGCCCTACGTGCGGCGCACGCGCGCCCGTACCGAAGAGATTAAACAGATTGGTTTATGTATTCTAATCGGAAGGACTTCTGAACTCGACCATTCCTCGGACTTTGACGTTGTCCTTGACTATCACGCGGGTATGCACCTATTAAAAGGCAGAATATGTTTGATATGGAGATTAATCGCACGACACACCCTATTTATTTAAAGTAGAGATAACCGATCATCACCGATTGAACCGAGTTGCACTTCTCGATGCACTGCATGCTTCCAATTTTTGCGTACAAAAACAAAAATTAGTTCAAGTTGCGTTTGATATAAAGCACAAGTCCATT
>NW_018020829.1:142646-203444 GCF_002006095.1 Pseudomyrmex gracilis | reverse complement strand
TATGAAGCACAAGTCCATTTTCGTTGTGAAAAAGAAAAGAATAAAAAAAAAAAAAAAAAAATTTTTTAAAAAAAAAAAAAAAAAAAAAAAAAAATATTAATTTTTCCGCGTAAATTAATTATATATATATTACATAGAAATATGATTCGGATTCTTTTTATTGCAGATTTTTATTATATATATTAATAATTAAAAAATATAGATGCTCTTGAATTGCAATAATAATCGTAGGAAAATTATTTGAATTAATATTAACAATTGCACTAAGTTTTTGTTGTCTTTTCCACACAACTATCGTTAAAACTTACGGAGGGAGGGGATCACGAAAGTATCTTCATGCGAGTTTTTGGGCAAATTGTATTGATTTTCTGTGTGAGAAATCGTTCCAATAAGAACAAAAATCAACGGACGCGATACAAGAGAGACTCTCGAACACTTTTTATATCTTTTTGTCGCGTTGATTTTGTTACTTGTTGTTACAGTTTACATCGTACTCGTCGCATTTATCTCTGACGTAAGTTCAGTATCATATGGAATGTTTGTTCGATTTTTCCAACACCGATCGATTACTCCAATACCGATTGGAATAATTCAATCGCGCATGTAAAGAACCAAGCGAGGATATGAAAATTTTCATTAACGGATCTCCTTCAGTTTTATTTATTTTTCAAGGTTGATTAACCTTATGCTTCTTATTCAGTAAAATTGGCAAAATATTTAGAGTATAAGAAACAACAACAACGTGTGCGGGCGCTATTTGTGTGTTACATTACTTATGTACTTCCGTTTACGTATTTGCGAATTGCAAACGTGAAACGAAACGAGTCTATCGATATGCTGAATCATCGGTGGTTTAAAAAGGCGAGTTGTATTTTTTTTTCTCATACAAACACAGATCTCACAGATCTTAGCAGCGCGTATCTTGTGTAATGATCACTTTTGTATCTCGGGTTTGTTTCTTTGGAAAAAAAAAAAAAAAGAAAAAAAAACGATGATTAGTTTGCGTAATTATCTTTTCAGCGTCACGTGATGGCTAAAAGTTAGAATTCTCGTTACACGCGCGGGAACTCTCTTAAATTAGATAAACTCTTTGGAACAGAACCGAAGATCTAAATGCAAGAAGCCACGCACTAAAACTTAAAAACGCATGTACTCGGGAGATACGTTCGCTCTTGTCTACTTACAAAAATTGTCTTTTTTTTCTCAACAATGTAAGATCCACATATGTCATTATGCAATAATGACAATCGAATTGCAACTGTTAACAAATAAAGCTAAGAAAAGAGAAAGCTTTTCGGTGTTCGCGAAATATTTCCTTCAACAAAAGCTTTTTGAAAAAAATAAAATAAAATACACATTTTCGCAACACAGAGTATACGAAATGAACGAGTAAAGAAACCGTTCTCACAAAGACGACGACCAGCGACAAAGAGTTGTGAGTCCCTCACCCTCCATTATTGTTTTCCGGGCGAGCTCTGTTTACGAGAGCCGGGAGGGAGGGAAACCGTTCGCCTCTCTCTCTCTCTCTCCTGTTTTTTCTTATATACCGTTCAAACTACTATTCCCGATTGCACATTTTACAGACTGCGCGTCGAAATTGCCTACAGAAAGCTTTTTTTTTCTTTTTTTACGACCAGCCAACCTCGGCGTGTACGGTGGCACGTCCCAGGCGCGAATAACCCGCACGCGTGTGACGCGCCCGCGCGTATTGTTTTTTTTATATATATATAATATGTATATATATATATATATATGTATATATATATATATATATGTATATATGCGGGTGCGCGTTCTTTGTTTTCAGTGGTCCACTGCGAGCTTTCCGCAAGAGTGGCGACACACGAAAAAGCTCAGTTGTACGGCCATGAGTGCCTGATAGACGTGACCACGTTCGAGGTAGGCGGGTCTTCCGTGCGTCACTTCTTCATGTCGTTCATCAACGTGCCGTCCTTGCTCTTACTCGTGTCGAGATTCGACTGTTGACTGCTGGTCACGCCGCTACCGTTCCCGGGATACATCTTCTCGAGATGATTCAAAGACTCGCTTAGGAACTTCTGTAACACGAAATCGTGGAGAACTCGTTTTCAACGCGTTTTTTCACGGTTACTTTGAACAGAGATTATGAAACTGCGGAAAGGGATTATGAACCGAGAGATAACTTTTGGTAAAATAGTAAAAATTGTTTAGTAAAATTTTACTTTCCTCCTATTTATAGATTAGGTAAAAGAAATAATAAACTTAATAATTGTTTTTAAAAGAAATGATTAGTAAATGTGTCAATTTTTAATCATAACAATTCTCAATGTTTTAGGTTTTTTTTTTAAATTTGACATTTTTAATTATTTTCCAACTTTACCAAGTATATAAATATTGTTATATAATTATGTCTTTATTAAATCCGATCGGTGGTACTCGTCGGAGTGAGGAACGTTTATACTTTGCAACATGAGAAGGTTGAGGGTTCTCTCCCGCGGAAAGCACAAGTGACGTTTTTATCGCGCGTTTTTACCTGTATAGCTGTTAGAGCAGCTACGATCGCAGGACTTCCGAATCCGTGTGATATGAGAGAGAAGTGGGTGAGATGTCTCTGTATGCTGGGATCGAGGATGTGCTGCGGCCGCGTGTTGCAAAGCGGCGATCTGTCCTGGTTCAGAAGATCCATCAGCTCTTTGGTGATTTGTCTGCGAACGCAAGAAACATTTTCAAAATTTCGATCAGGTCGGATTTTCGCATTCTCACGCCGTGATAAAAGCCCCGCCACCGGAAGGAGGGAAAGACGCATGCGTTCAAAAAGAAAAAAAAAGTATCGGTAATATATCATTCTCCTACTTGGTGGCATGAAGAAGTTCCTTTCTCCTGTAGGAATCCTGCGGCTCGCAATGCTGCCGGCTAAGATATTCGGCGACTTGTTTCGCGGGGAATTCGGTTTCGCAAACGTAGCCGAAGTCTCGGGCAAGGTGAATGGCTTCTCCTGAAAAAGACGAAAAGACAGTCAGCCTCGTGATCACGCGCGCGCGCGCACTTCTCGGCCATTATGTAAACTTGCGAATATATGCATAACGGTCGATGAAAAACACAATCACACCTGAGAATTTTATTATATACGCCAAGGGTTCCGGCGCGCGGTTGTATTTTGAATAATTTACGGGACGAGATGGTGTTTATTTATGTATTCGAATGTAATATTCGAAGCGATTTGCTAAACGCGCTGCGCGGCACTTAATTTAGATGCGAGAAATAATGAGATCGCGCGCGTACCGTCGCAGGTATGACTGACAGGGCCTTCTAATTTCTCAACGTAATGGCCGTGCGACAGCAAGATTTGCGCGCGCGCGCGCGGACCTTGCACACACGGCCTCGGGCGTTGAATTGCCTCAGAATTTATATTCGGAATATTTTCTTTTTTTTCTCGCGCGTCTAATATATGCCACATTCTTTTTTTTTTGTTCAGTAGTAGATCGAAAATACATCATCGACCTCGTAAAATTTAATCGTCGCGTAAAACTCAGCGCATGTGAAAAATATTGCATGCCGCGCTTTTTTTTTTGCACTCCCCCTCGGCTGTGTGTCGCTATTAATCATTGTGCAAACAATTTGACTTAATTGCGCGAGGTTGACTTTTTCAGAGCAGCGTTTGTAGTTCGAAAAATCTCGAGATTGTACGTACATATTCGCGTACATGATTTAAGTTAATTACATTCGAAGATCTTGTAACACTTCTTCGAGAAAGAGAGAAAACTTTCCGTTTCTCCCACGAAAACAAAAAAACAAAAAAAAATTAAAATACTACATCGTCCCTTTCTGCGTAATTGCGCTATTACGAATTACCGGTGAACTACTGTTACACACAACACGCCCGTAATTCCAAGTGTACACATTTGCCGTGCATCGTAGATCTGTTTTATGTAACATAAATTATAGTTCGGTACGTAGTCGCGGGCATCGTTACCGCAATAAACGCGGCATTGATCCCACGTGTTTATGTCGTACCTGTCGTAATACTTTGTAATAAAAACGTTTTTATTGCTGTCGCGACCAAACGGAAAGAACAGAAAAAAAAATAACGAGGGGGAACATTAAGTGAAACGGGAAACTCCCATAATAACTTGCGCACGCGCAAGTATAGTTTCTGAACGGCCGCGATGTTTTTATGTTGTTTAAACGTTGCACAATGTTGCCTTGTGGTAGATCTCGCGCGCCGATTTTACGTAATCTCATTATTCTCCCGTTTCAATAAAGAAGAGACTTTAAAAGCAAAGAGGCAACAGTTTTTTGTCGATTAAAAAAATGCGGTTGCCACTCGAACTGATAAAGGGAAACAATTTCCTGGGTTGGAAAGGTCTCTTTACATAACGCGTATCTCCCACGAAACGTCGAATAAGTAGTTTCGCGCGATATTTTATTAACGCAGATATCGCACCGTAACGTAATTTCCCGCCGCGAAAGATTCTTGTAGTACAAGAACGGACGCGCGCGCGCGCGTTACAGTCGACGGTACACAAGTTTAACTATCGGCGATCTTATCTCGCGAACCGGCCCGTTGGACGCGCGGTGCGCAAATTTCCACCCCTTTCCACCAGGTGCAACAGGTCGTTTCGGCTGCAATTTAGTCTTCTGTGCAACCAACTTCCTACCGCGCGCGAATTTGCATATCCTTCGCGCGCTTTCCGCGTGCACGTTTCTTCATTTTTCTCCACTCCCGTTTAATTTTCTTTAAAAAACGTTTACGATCGCGCGCGTTTGTATTATCCTCCCGTGAGAAATTCTACTGCCGCTTTTTTATTCCGTTTAAAGGAGGGAGAGGGATTTAACTACACAAAGTGTCGGAGATTTCGCGCAAAGATTTTCCATTTTTCCGCGCAACACGAAGCGTTTCGTGAAAAATGTCAATGGATTTGCAATGCGCCGCGCGCGCATTGAGAGTAACGAGGGTACGACTCAATAAAACGCGAAGGGAGGTTCTTCTCTCGGCGCAGATGCACGCCGCGAGATTGCCGCTAAGGGAGCTCGGCAGATAGAAGATTCCGATTAGCGCGCGCGAGTAAATGAGAACGAATGGGCAACATGACTCGTACGAATTGATGAACGTTATACCTAAGGCGCTTGACGACTTCACCGTCGCGCGCGAATCAGCGGCGGCAATCGATCAAAAAGAGCTTGTGCGCAAACCGATACGCGAGAATATCGACCGCGCGAAAACGCGCTTAATTGCGTGTCTGAATAATTTTCCTTTTTTTTTTTTTTTACCGAAGAACACGCGTTGACATCGGCGATGTACCTGCGCGCGGGATGTTCGGAAAGAGGTGAAATCGAACTTCGCAGGATTTCTATTCAAATATTAATTACTGTGTCAGAAAAAAATATCCCGTTGAGAAACAAATATTTAACGTGTCAAATATTTAACGTTCCGCTCTCTCGTATTTTTAAATATTGTTTTGCGCAAATCCCACCGGATGGGAATATCGTCGGGATTATCGTCGAAATAATGTTGGTAGAAATTTGCGTGCCGTTTGAAGAAAGAGAGAAAGAGAGAGATAGAATCGATAATAGAATAACCTTATTCGTTCCGAACACACTCTGTTACGACGATAGCCAATAATGTGATGCGCTCCACCATCTCGGCCGTGCCGACCGCAAATCACGTTCCATTATACGTTCTGATAATCGAACCCCGCGAGGTGGATTTCGGGAATTCTCTTCCGCGTGCCCGAGGTCGGTCGTGTTCTTCGGGGCATATACCTTGCGGTTTCATAAAACTTTAAACTTTACAACGAGTCGGCGGCCTGCGGTCGACGCGCGCGGCCGCGTGTAATGTGTCTAAAATACGCGTTCCTCGTATCCTCCGCGCGCGCGTTCTCCGATGCAACAATTACGGATTGCGCGCGGTTGCGCCATCCCCCTTTCCTCCTCTCGTCCCTGTTTTCTAATCCAATATTTCGCGGCGTATTATACGTTGCGAAACGCGAAAACGAAAAAAAAAAAAAATGGAAAAAACCCCGAAGGAGAGCAATAAAAATTTATACAGTCGCTTTTGTTCGTTCCACTTTCGTTGCGGTGAAGTACGCCGTCACTTTTTGCGAATATCCTTGTACGGCCTGTCCGGAATTTATGTAGAACAATCTCGTCATCTATAGCTTTTAAACCATTCGGTTTCTTTTTTTTTTTTTATCTTCGAGAGCGTGGGCGTGTCGCGAATCGGACGCTGATTTACGTATGAATCGCGATAATGTGTGCGCGCGCGCGTGTGTGTGTACGGATATATCCGTATGTTTCGCGCGTCATTTCCCACACTTTCGCCGCGTACTCCTCCTCGTTTTTGTCAACGTTTCTTCTTCTGTTCCAGATATTTCTCTTACGCAAAAGCTCTCGAAAGAGCTTTTCCAATTAGACGAAATCGGTGATTTTAATTTATACATACGTCAAGAACGAACATTTTGTTGTCTTGTTTTCTCTCTCACGTCAAAAACGCGCGTCATTCCGCGTTTTTTTTGTATATATCCGCAGACATACTTCGCGAACCCGCAATCGCGAGATATAACGTGTACGCGCGTACACATTATCTACGTCAAATTACACTCTTCTCGCGCTCTGAATTGACACTATCGCATTACGTCATTTAAAAAATCATCATCATCCGCGCTATCGCTCGTGTTTGCGCGAGAGGAATTGACGCAAGCGGAACAAAAAACGGAGACACATTCGAATATGTTAATTCATTTCGTAGTCCGCGTATTAATCTGCAATTTACGTTGTGCGATTTGCCGGTCAGAGATCAGTCGTTTTTTTTTTGTGTCTTTATCTCGAGCGATCGTCGCTCTCCGCGAGAAAAAGTACGGAAAAAACACTAAGATTTCAAGAGAAAATTTAAGAATGCCTCTCTTGCGTAATTTTTGTAATATACAACGTTGTTGATCGCTGTACCGCGCCGATTATCTGTTCACAGGATATCAGGAGACGGCACTAAACAACCACACTATATATGAGACAACTAGGTGTGTATTTTCACAAAATTCGAACAAATAAGTAGTTAAAAATACGGCGATTCAAATCGAAAGGAAGTGACCCAAAAATGGTCCACAGTTGGCAGTGGATTATCAAATAATTTTTTGATAATTATATAAAGACAATATTATATTAAATATTATATTATATTAAATATTATATTAAATTACATATACATTTATATATACATTTTAAATTATATATACAAATATTATATTAAATTATTATATACAATTATATTAAATTAACTTATTTGATAATCCACCGCCAACTGTGGACCATTGGTTCTTTGGGTCACTTCCTTTTAAAATTCAAACAGTTATTCTCGATACAAAATCTTGTTGCAATACCGCGCTACTCGTGTAAGAACAACTGAGCGATTTTCCATCAAAAGGAACTTACTCCGAAGTGCGCATGTACGACTTGATCGGCACGGCGACGAATAGTGCGAGGAGCCGGCGCGAGTTCGAAGCCTCGTACCGAATATTCTCGAAACTCACAAACAAGTGCACGTGAATGTATGTTGCACATGCTAGGAGGATGCCAACCAAACATCTTGCGCCAGAAACATCCTGAGCTGAAAAATTTAACTCGGATCTAGTTTAGATTTATTTTACACTTCTTACACATCATCCAAAGACAACTGATCCAGACATCGATCTATCTCTTTGGAAATTGCGTAACAACGGTCTAAATAAATCAACCACATCGTCGAGAATTTGCGCCGAAATCCGCGCGCAAGTGTATCGCGAAGCGACGCGCCGTCAATTACCTCATCCGCCGCCATTGAAACATCTTCTTGTCATTACGACGCGCGGCTCGGGGTATCAATTAAGAGAAAACCGGGTCGAGATTCGCCGCGAATCCGTATATTTACCGGAATGCGTTATAGCGATTTTCGATCGCTTAATAACAGTGATCGTGTACCTCGCCTCTCTCTCCCCCAACCCCATCTTTCCTCCCCGAGCGGACCGCTCGCACGATGCGTATGCAAATGGGAAAATGATATACATATTTAAAGAGTCCTTTGGTCCCTTGTGTTGTCGATTCAGCCGGAAAGACCGGGGCGGAGAGGAGAGAGAATTAACGAGAGTCCGCGTCACCGGCTAATAAGCGCGATAAATCAGCAATTTTCTTTCAACGTTTTTAACATGCCGTTTTTCATCCCCGAGACACGTTCACAATTGAAAAGGCGGGAATTAATATGAGAGAAGAGAAAACACGATTTGTCCTCGGGTCCGACTTGGCGCTCGTTTATTGAAAGTGACATTAATTCGCGGCGAGCAATAACAACATCGCGAGCGAGGGGGGGGCAGCGATATAATGTTCGACTTTAACGCTCGATGTTGCGAATCGACCAGGTCGCGCGCGTGCACCGCTTTGCGGAATATAACGCGCGCGGTGGTTTCTTCCACGTGCCGCGGCGTGTTCGGCGCGCAATAGGTGGTACGTAACCTGATGATGAAAACAATGAGAATTTATTATCATCCCGCGCGGGATGATCGCGACGCAACTCGAATTTCGTATCTGAAATTTTTCGTGTCTTAATCCGGGATTTTATGCGATTTATCGCCACCTTATCGGGACGGATTTGCCGCTCACGCGGAAAAGAAATTCACGACCGATGTTTTATGAAAGACTAACTCCGCGCGCCGGACCATAAATTATAATCAACGTCCGCGCCAACACTCTAACAAACTTCCAGTCGCGTCATTAGACGCGATCGTTGGCAGATACGTGTGCGTGTACGCGCACATTTGTTTGCGCGCTCGTTATTATTAAGCGTTCCTCGGAAGAATACATCAGGAGAGTCTCTTTCTCTCTCTCTCTCTCTATCTGATTAACCTCGACGAAACAAAAAACCTCGCGCTCATTGTCATAACACGGAAGAACAAAGATCGGTCGTTAAAGATCAAGGAGTTTGCGCGTTTTTTCTTCACGATCGTCCGACCAAGAGAGTCAATTCGAATTGGGTAAATCAGACGGGAAAAGTCCCTACACGCGGAAATAAGAGAAAATTGAAAATGTCTTCTATCTTTGCGGATGAGAGAGAAAGAGAGAGCGACATTAATTAGAAATAAAACTGAATGCGACCAATTAATAAAATATAGAGTGTAGACACTGTGTACGATATGCCAGTATATCGATATAAATTTTCCAATGACCGTTTATTAAAGAAATAATTAAAACAAAGTACTTTGGAAACTAGTTGCTCTTGAATCCTCACGAAATAAACTGAAACGTCTATGTCAATATAAAAATGACACGCGGTTCGAGACCATTTTCAGGAATTTTTACAACACGTCGCAAAAGCATCAAAAATATTAAAAATTAAAAATAGTTAATTAATAATTAAAAATATATATCTTCAAAAATATTTGAAGGTATTTTTTTCAGTGAAAATTATTGTATATTTAACATTTACATGTCCAACAATCAGTTTTTTGATAGCTGTCCGGTCGTTCGGCCGCATGTCTGGGACATTTATCTTAATTACGTTTACACACGCGCGCGCATTTTAATCTGCGATTTAATCGGTTTGACACGTTACATTTTGTGCGCGATAAATTAGTGTTTATATATATTTAGTTTTTTGTTTTTTTTTCACGATATTTTACGCTTGTCAGACGGGATATTTCATTTCTCACGAGACTCTCCGGACGTGTGTTGCGTGTGTCTAAACACAAAAATTCGCTCGTCGGACCCCGAATGATTCATTTCTCGGATGATCATCGGGGTCCCGTGTAAATTCGCCGTAATGCGCGCGCACACACGAGATGATTTCATCACCGTTGCCCTACGAGACAAGTGGGCGTCGTGGCGAAGAATGTAATTCTACCGAGTCACGACAAGAAGAAACGACCGAAGCTTTAAAGAGACGCGAGCGGAAAGAGTAATCTCTTTTGTAAATTACGACGGAAGAGGGAAGGAGAGGAAGGGCAATAATGTCGGCGAAGCGTTACGTTTGTTACAATATTTCTCTAACGCGCTCGCTTATTAAATTTTCGATATAGCGAAGAAACGCCCGATAAACTTTCGATACGCGAATCGATCTTTGTGCAACATCGCTGTAATAGGTATCCCGCGCGTTTATACGCGCGGTATTTACATCGCGAATAGTTTAAAGACATCAGAATCGCCCGGAGTCCTCGATGATTCAGTCTCTTCTTTTTTTTTCTTTATTGACAGTTTATAATCAGATGCTGAATGTGCGTTACAAACGATTGCAGAAACTGCGTCAATGTTACGCGGACTCTTCGCGAAACCGATATACGTCGTTAACTTTCCCATTTAATTACGGTCACGCTTCTCGGGGACCGGTTGCTAATGAGAAGAACGATTGATGCAGAGGTGTCATTAAACCGATGAAGAAAAAGAACGCGCGCCACTATATCGCCGCCGCTGGAATGAAGTTTCGCGTTTTATTTCAACAACGAGATGTGATGATTTCATCGCGCGCTTCATCTCTCATGAGAGACGAGCGTGCGGATGCGCTTTCGTTGCCGTTATATTGTTGTAATAACAGGGATTTTACGAGGATATGCGCGCTTCGCAAAAAGCTTTAATATCGGCTTTTCCCGGCGAATGCGGTGTTTGTTCATTCATTCGCGCGCGCTAAGAGCGTTCATTTTATTTATAAGCGAAGTGTTTTTTTCTCTACGAATCTCTTTGTTTTGTTTTTTTTTTTGCTTTTTTTTTTTAATCGAAGTTTCTCGAAGAAAACCACTCACCTTCCACCAGAGATGTCAAGAGCGTGACGTTGGCCGCCTTCCTTCTGCCGGCTGGCAGATTCAAGCCGATCTTTTCCAGCTTTTCCCTAAGCAGACGCCCGCCGTTTTTGGATTTTGCTCTGCAACAGGCGAATGAGAAACAACATTTTTCCAATGCTCCTTTTTTCGCTGCCGTTCGCTGCTTCTTCGACTCTCGATCGAATAAAAAAAAAAAGTCGATAGTCGATTCTCTCCCCGGGTGAGCACAACCCGTGCGATCTCGCGATCACGTCATCGAGAATTTAACCCGTAAGGTAAATAACACTCGAACCGCCGCGCGCGTCCAATTAATTATTTTTTCTACCGTTCGTGTGTAATATTTATTCAAACGCACGCCCACTCGCGAACGACGTGAGCGCGTGAGAAATTTCGAAACGGAACTTCTTCATTAATCATTTTACTGTGCGATCATGCGCCAGGAAAAAAAGATAGAATCGAAGAGAAAGAGAGAGAGAGAAAAAGAAAGACGACGAGAGAGAGGGGAGGAGGAGGAGAAGAAGGAAAATACAAGTGGATTAGCATAATCCGCGACTATGTGCATGTGTCATCGGCGATTGAGCAACTCTCTTTCTCTCTCTTTCTCTCTCTCTGTCGCGGCACGCGGACTACGAACGAGCGCGGAGCAACGTACGTTCGAGGATGCGTACCTGTTTCGTGCGCGTTTTGTAAAATGGGATCGAGGAGTCTGAAAGGAACACTATGTTCGCACTATAGTAGTCTATTCAAGGCGCAGATATGAAGATACGGATTTCTATCGATTTCTTTTCTCTTCTCCTCTTTCTGTCTATTTTTTTTACTCACATTCTAATTTAATTGTATTTGTTATCTATTATTATTCTTTTTTTTATTTACCTTCGTTGTAAAGTTTTGCGATTGAGAAAAGGTTTTCGCGTTATAAATAAAGCAACAATCAATCAATATCCTTCTCTCTCTCTCTCTCCCTCTTTCTACACTTGTTCTCTCTCTACACTGTTATTTTATATTGTTATTTTATTTTATTTTATTTTTTCTTTCTTTTTTTCTTTTCATATTATGTAGTTTTGTATTTATGCTTATCTCTCTTTCTTTTGTTTTGACACACTTACATTCATCTACGCACTATTGTAAATTTTTACTGCGCCTGAGGGAATATATCCCAGGGCGCTTAAATAAATGTATGCTTTCTCTCTTTCTCTCTCTCTCTTTGCGCGTATATTAAATTGAATAAAAATTTATTTAACAACAAACTTTTGGTATAGAGCAATAAATTAAAAGCAGTCGAAAATTGAAAATTAGTCGAACAATTTTCTTTTCTTTTGTTAATTGAATTATTAATAGAATTTAAGTTTATATCATTTAAGCACACGCACGTTATTTCTTCTTTTATTAAATGACGATTTTTCAATCAACATTAACGGTACGTAGCAACCCGTGCGCGACCGCGGATGTTTCTCTCTCTTTCTCTCGTTTTACGTTCGATTAAATGATTAGAATTAAGGATTATTCACTTCAGAAGCAGCTTCGTTAACGCCGTGGCGTCTCTTTGTCGGGGGGATATTGCGCGGAGAAAATTGCACGCGACGATTTCTACAATGAATTCTTTCAAGACGCGCATCGCGCGATTCTACACGGAGCCTTTCTTGCCGGCGAGATGTGTATCCTTCTGCGTTAACAAGTTTCAATCATTCTTACGTACGTCTCGCGTTTAAATCGCGCACGTTAGACACAATCCTACGTTCGTCTCGACCGACGAACGAAGTCTATCGACGGGACTTCATCACTCGCACATTGAAAAAAATTGTTTCAATCCGGCGAACAAAACTGCGAAGTAAATTTTTTTTTTTTATACGGGACAAAACAAATGGGTAACCGCCGCGCGGTAGTAGCCGGCAACTTCCTTCACAACACGCACACACACACACACCCTGTCCATCCATCATCCGAGCCTGTTATAACGGTTAATGCGTATCGCCTACCTTTGTTCGGCGCTGTCTGGTCTCTCCGCCCGGTAATCTCTCTCGCTTCGATCCGATAATTAAAGCGTTTTACCGCTACGGGAGTTTTTAATATGTACATATCGATATCATCCCCCTCCCCCTCTTTTCCCCGTGCTCTTAGTCCATTTTCCTCAAAACTGTGTATAACCCGCGCAACTCTCCCGCGCGTCTTGTTTATATTCTCCGTGATCGGAATTCGCTCGATAACTCGGGAGACCGTGAGAGATTTGCAAACTGGTTTCCAGCCACCGCGATCGTCACCGATTATATCAGGACGCAGGCGTATCGAGAGCCCGACATACAATTCGACCAAATTAAACTCTCTCTCACAACAGGAAACGACGCAGTTATTTCTCGCTCGCAGTTACTTAGCGGCAACGCCAATCAAAAACGATTGACAATTAAGATCGCAAATTTTTTTTTTTTTTTTTTGCGCGCGCGAACCAGATCGAGTTCTCGTAATTTTTATTACGTTAACGATCGCGCGCGCGTTGACGATCTCCGTTTCTCCGTGAAACGTGTACGTGACGAGAACGGCGCTGCACTCATTACGGAGTCTTGTTCCGAAGAAGGATCGTTCTCTTTTCCCTACCCCTTCGGACGCGTCTCTCTCCCGTCCACGTTGGGGGTTTCCGTTTCGAGATTCGCACCCTCCTCTCTCGGCCCGATAAGAATCTTCCCGGGAAGAGATTCTTCCTCGCTCCCCCTGATTGCTCGAGACACTCGTCTTCTCCGTATACTGGCGTCGTTAATCGCGCGACCGTGGATACGCCACGGGATATTAGCAAGTAGCGGGATCGCTTCGCGATCAGGATTCACTCAAATAATCTCCGCGTCGAATTTATTGTATTCTTCTCGTTTTTATCAAATTTCTGAACTCGATAGTTTTTTTGTTTTTATTATCCGCGAGAATCGAAATCGTCATCGCAGCTTTTAAAATGCAACATGTGCGATGAAAAAAAAAAAAAAAAAAAAAAACAGGATGTACGACGTGAAAAACTTGCGATAATAAAAGAAAAACTCTTGAATTATTTCATTTTTATCCGCGTTTAAATCCGTCGAGGTATATCTTGCACGTCATTGCTTGCGCGACGTGTCTCGGGCTCGATTGAAAAAGATGATATATTAATTCGAAATGTCGCTCGCTCCGATAAATTAGTAGATCGGAATTATTGAATAGAGATTTAGACGAGAATAATACGCGATATATCTTTGTCGCCGGTACATGTTATTCATTTTTTGTTTTTGTTTTTTTGCATGTCGTCGAGTAAAACTCCGCGACGATCGCTGCTTACATAATAATAATAATAATAATAACAATAATAATAATAATAATAATAATAATAACAATAATAATAATAATAATAATAATAACAATAATAATAATAATAATAATAATAATAATAATATTGATTGGCTCGCGCGTAATCTCTCTCCTCTCTCTCTTTCTATCTATCTATCTTTCTCTCATACACGCGCGACGAGAAAAAATATTCCAGATTTCTGCGCGACGGAAGTCGGGACACCGTGTTTTTCGCATCTCCGGTGCGACGACCTTGCGCGGACGAGAGAATTTTTTTCAAAAACTTCCTTTCCTTCCGAGCAGATGGCGACCGCGTCGCGAGTAATTTATGGAGCAGGTGTGTATTTTGCTAATCCGAGAAATAAATCTTCGGATTGTGGGATTTTTCGTAAATACAACGGATATAAATTTCAGATCGCGATGTACACAACACACGCACGCACACACCTACACACACACACACACACGCACGCACGCGAAGAGACATAATTACACGCACGGAAAACACACACATAAAAGCGCGCACAAAAAACGTGACTCATTGACTACACTGATTTCATAAGTTTTTTCCGCTATTTGTCACTCGTATGTTAATTGCGCATTTTTAATCAGAGAAACGATCTCATGAATACATACGATATTCTTAGTGCAACAGACGTTTATGCTAATCGACGCTCGCTCGTTCACTCGGTTCGCACCTGTGATTCGCGGAATAGACGCAATCGCGCGCGCGCATTTACAAAGACGAAAATAAATGAAGCGCGTTGAAAGTGACGTTACGAAACGCAACGTTTCCGAGCTACAAAAGTTCACGGCGAGGGGAGAAGAAAAAAGGAGAAAAAAAAAACAACAAAGAAAACGGGGAGGCGCGCGCGAACTGGAGGTGACAAAAGTCCTCGCGGATACGGCGCGATCGATCTCCTCTCGAGGCGTATTACGAGCGATGATCGTAGATCGTCCTTACGCGCAAGTTGCGCCGCGAACGAGACGGGTGAGACAAAAGGAGAGAGACACAGAGGCAATAGAAAAAGAGAGAGAGAAGGAGAATCCATAGCGGCAAGCATCTCGGGCCATCGCATGTAATTATCGGTCAGATCGCTATGCGAACGGATGAATTATAACGTCGCGGTCGGTGCGAGATGCTGCGCTCTCTCGCCCGCGGCGTTTTCGCTCGCTCGCTCGCTCGCTTACGGAGGAACTGACACTCGAAGCCGCGCGGAGTTATTAATGTCTCATTTGCATCTGGAATAGATCGCTCCGCTTTATTAGCGGTTCATTCCGCGACTCGGCCGTCACCGGTACGCGAATCGCGCGCGCGATCCGCAACGCAGCCGTGTGATACAAATTGAGACGATTGCGCGAATACGATTTGTCTTTCACTCGCGCGAGACGATATCTTGCGAGACTAATTTTTCCGAGTTATTGATTTTCGAATTGAATCTCATGCGCGAAAGATTTAATGTCTATTAATTTAAACTTAAAAAAAAAAAAAAATTATCGCGCGCTATTCGAGAAAAAGTATTCGATCACCGAGCAGGAATGCTCAATTGTATAGTTCGGGGTAGTAAAGAAGTTTCTTCCGTATCTCTCGAGGGTCGCTTTCACAGTTCGCTCGTCCGACTGCACAAATTGTATCTGAGCTCTTGACTTTGATTCTCTCAATACGAAAGGATTTTTCTTTACCCGTCACGAAACGATACACCGAAGCGGAAGATTTCACGAAAACGCGTCGATACGGCGGCGCGCGTATATACGCGAGAGAGAAGCATCGCGAGAGTCATCATCCCCGGCCCGCTCGCACGGCGATTTATCCACGCCTTCGATGATAAAGCTCGGGCGCGGCTCTCCCGGTCAGGAATAAAACCGCGAATATATCTCAGATAAAGGAGGGAAAATGGTGTTCTCTTCTCCCGCGGGAGAAGAAGCTCCTCATAAATCAGGTGGCTGTCCGTGCTCGGTTACGGGGCGGGAAAGAGGCGCGAGAAAGAGAGTTTTATTAATTAGTCAGACGGATAAAGTCTTGTAACGCGGCGCGTATCGCGGATCTTCATATTCCCGGTGTCTTTTACCCGCGGCATTGTCCGCGCTCGGCGGCGCATCTGTTATATGCGATTACCCGATACGCAACCGGAAATGTAATGCAAACTGTGTTCTCCCCCCTTCCTCCTTCTCCCGCGTGCGTCTCTCGCATTTTGCTTGCCTCGCGCGTACACAAACGGTCCTAATAACCGTTGTAACGGACACACACGCGCGCGATTATCACACCGCGGATCGCGGTGATTTTAACGCGCGCGGTAAAGCGCGAGACTCTCTCCCGCGCGCCCTTCGATCATCTCACGAGAAGTCCCTCCCGATCGAGTCCCCGATATTTTTCGATCGATTATGTTCGACGATATGATTCGTGAAATTTACGAGACGTTTGCATCGACACAAATCGTCTAGACGCTATTGTCATTTTTTCACAAGACAAAATGTCGACGAATTCATCGACTAATGTACGGGACACGCACATTATTTCTTTTTTTTTTTTGTGCCAATGAAAAATGTGGATCGCATTTTTTATCCTCTTTCCGATTAACGGTAAACGTGTATCGGCGGTCGAATCTCGAAACTGAACTTTCTATACCGATAGCAATCGCCATTCTCACGCGCGATGTTTGAGAGAGATTCTTCTCGTTCTGTAACGCCAAATTATTCTAACGGTTTGTTTACGGGCTGCCGAGAGAGAGAGAGAGAGAGAGCCCGAGGGTCTAAAATGCGTGCGATTTAAAACGGATGAATGAACCGTCGCGCGCGTTTTCTCTCACTCGCTCGCTCTCTCGCACACGTACCGAGAAGGAGAAGCGCTGTCAGAGAGAACAAAGAAAAAAAAGAGGAGGGACGCGAGAAGAGGGGGGAGGAGGAAGAGAAAAGAGAATTATTACGACTGCGAATCTCGAAACGAAACTTCTCTCAATCTGCGGGATGACACGTAGAAACACGAGCGATTGACGTTGACTGTATTTACATCACAACATCACGCGAGAGAGAGATTGATTTGTACTAAATTGCTTTTAAATTGACTCTCGGCTCTTTTATGTATATATATACATATATGTACCTTCGCAACACGCCACCAAGGAGACTCGCGTTCAGACACTCCGGTGGCGATAGCCGTCTTTGTACCTCCGCTACCGTAACTTTGTACTTGCTGGTGCTGCTTAGTAACGACAATCGTCCTGGGACCGAACAGAACACGTCCGACGGTTGCGCGTTTCCGGTCAATATGGCCTTCTCGCTCCTGTCCGAAGGTTTCATATCTGCAAAAAGAAACAACGAAAACACGCCTCTTAGAACTTGGCAGGTTATTTGTTTTTCTTTTTCGTTTGCGTTTCAAACGCACACACATATATCGACTGATTTCGCGCGGCTACGAAGTACTTTTCCCTTCTCTCTCCGTTATTAATTAATTATTGATAAGCATCGCGTAACGGCGCGACTTAACTGGTCTAATCCAGTCGAGAGGTCGTTCGGACGAATCGTCGGACGATCCTTTTTACATCGAACGGATATTTAAAATGAGTTTTATCGATCGAATCGATTATATCCCGGGAATGAAAATGAGTTCCCCCCGCGTCGTTCGATGATCGCGCGCGCACGCTTTTCCGCGAAGGATTTTCACGGTAATATAATAATATTTCCGGGCATCGATTTTCATTTTCGCGCCAGAAAACGATAATAATAATCGGCTCCGTTCGGTGGACGGAGGAATGTAATAATCCAGTTAAGACTGCCGTAGTCCATTCACGTGCTAGAAGGTCAAAGTGAGATTTCGCAACTCTCTCGGAGGAGAATATCGAGGGAACCAAAGCTGCCCCGAAATTATGTTGCACACGGCTTGCGTGTTTGTGTGTGTGTGTGTGTGTGTATGCGTGCCTGAATGCGTAACCGTCGATCGGGGCAATATCTCGTGGGCGAAATATTTTAAATTCGTCCGTTACCGTCCTGTTTTAGTTCCTATGCATCGGGATAGCCCCCGCGTTATTGCATCGTTGCCCTGGAATGCTTAATATCGTTGCCTTGGGGCCTCTCGGACAAAGCGCGTTATTACACGGCAAAGAGATGGTCAACTTATAACTCTCGGAACTCTCTTCTTGCGCGATTTTTCCGCGAAGAAACGAGGCACGGATCCAGAAAAATATACACAATTGTGCGAAATTTTATTATCCAGGAGAATCCGGAGCGAGAAAATTTCCTTCGCGCAAATGTGTCGCGCGAGAGAACGCGACGCAAGATAAACGTCCTGGTGACCGCGGACATTTGTTCGAGAACTAATTGGATATAAACAAATCTAGTAAATATTTATCATAAGATTTAAAACAATTAAAATTCAAACTTAAATTAAAATTTAAGTTAAAACATTTAGTAAATATTAATATCATAACAATTCTCAATGTTTTTTTAGTATTGTTGTTAAATATATGTGCTTTTAATTATATTAATTTCTAATTTTCCTAGAAATACAATTTTTGTTGCAATTGCTTTTTTGATCAATGTCCGGCCAGTGGTCATTAATAATCTCTCACCTTATAATTTGGCGCAAAAAAAAACAACCGAGTCCCGCGCCGACGGAATTTATTATTGTCTTAACAGAAACCCGAGTAATATCGAGTTGGTTGCCGCTCGCTTTGATTCATCGCCGGTTCACGTCGATTAAATGCACCGTCATTCCGTTAATGTCAGCGTGTTATGACAGATACACGGGATGGCTCTATAAATCTACCCGATAGATATCTTCGCGGCATTTTTGCCGACGTGTCCTCCTCGCTTTGGCGGCTCCCGCGGCGCGACTACGGACGGATGCTCCGCGCGTTGTTTCGTGTATAGCTCGCGGAGGAGACGCGTTATAAGAGCCACGCATCTCGGTTAAGTATATTCAGACGAAGCGCGGAAGAAGAAATCATCGTCGAGGCGAGGGGGGAAAGAAAATTATAAAACAAGTTGTCTCCTCGCATTACATCTGCCGTGTATCGTATCGAGAACGACGGGTCAAACGGATAATAAATTTTCAGTGTGCACCGATAATAGATCGACTTGTCGTGCCGCTTTTATAAATTACAAAATGTACCGAGGAGAAGAACGGCCGAGAAACACGCCGTGTAACGGTCCGTCCGGCCACCGCTGCGATAGCCGGACAATTTGGTAATGTCGAAATGATGACGGCGCGCGGAGCGGAAAAAGAAGTTACGAGGCTATACAACAAAAAGAAGAAGAGAAACGGATGTCGTGTACACACGATTTCCGTGACTCGCGCGCGCGCGCGCGCGAGGTCTCTCCCTCATTTTTTTCCGGACCCACCTCCCTCCCTTCCCCGATATTAGCGGATGTTAAGTACAGGTTTTACGTATATCGTCCTTTCCCCGCCCCTCCCCCAAACAACGTACACTCCGCGCTTGAAGATCGACAACCTTAATGTTTCTTCCTCATATATATGTGCGAGCTTCGCTTTATTTGTTCTTTTCCGCTTCTCGTCCCCGATCAGTCGCTCTCGGCCATTCTCGCCGAAAGTACATTAGCTTTGAATTTAACGACTGTTCAAATTAACGAATCTATTGCGGAGTGAGGAGAAAAAAACACTATCCTTCGAAGCGCAGGTGAAAAGCATCGGCTTCGTCGTCGAGCGCCGCGTAAACGTTCATTATCGGAGAACATCGTTCCCGAGCGACTACGCCGCGAACAATTTCTATAACAGTCTCCCGACCGACCGCGCGCTGCTATCTCGAGCACTTATCTTCGGCTTCTCCGCCGGCATAACGGTTCGTACATATTACACGTGTAACAAGCGTAAATATTAAATTTTTTCTATATAATGAAGATGTATGCGAGTCCGAGAGCTTTATTTTAGCGGTGAGGTCGACGCGCGTCAATAAGTGCAAAACGTGTAATTATATCAGCGCGAGCCGCGCCGTAATCTTTTCGCTTGCGTGAATTGCGAAATCGTCTCACTTCTCTTTCTCTCCTCTCTCTTTCTCTCTCTCTCTCGGTGAGGGCCGTCTATCCGTCTCCCTATCGCCAGGTTAATTACTCACTCGAGTACATATCCAGTTATTCCAATGGCTCAGTTAAGCGGCTTGACAGTTAGAGCGAAAATTTACGAGCAGATATCGCGCGTAATGACCGTCCGCGCGGTGATTAAATGCAATCAAATTAATTTACACAATTCGTTTACATTTAATCCTGATCGCGGGAATTCGCGCGTTGAAACGGTACGCGACAGCCTCGGCGAGCAGCGTCGAAGAAGAAACGGCGGCGGCCATGATATATGTTCGTTGACGAGCGACCGGTGCCGATGGACGATCAATTAATTTCTGCCTCGAAGTCAATAGCACGGCAAAATGATAAATTGTCGTAATCGTGCGCTTTTCTGCTCGTCTCTCTTTTCGCCGTTAGCTCGCAGCCGACAGGTAGTTCGCCGTAAAAGGCGAAGCCCCCGGTGTCGCGCCGTTCGCCGACTCGCTCTCCGATGTCGGAACGACGTTGCGAACTCTCTTTACTGCCGTCGCTAAAGTGTAATAACATTGTCTGGAGTCAAAGGTGATGACAATAAGCGGTTACTCAGAGCTCTCGTCGACGAGAGCAGTCGTCTCTGCTCTCGCGAACATCGCGCTCGCTCGTTTTTCTATTTTATGACTCGTATATACGCGGAGATCTTGTTGAGAAAGATAAACGCGATGCATGTCCGCGCGCGCAAGGTGAAATCGACGCGGAAACGGTTGGCCGATGAAAAACGCGAATCCGTTCGCGCGATTGTCGATGATCAATCGATTCATCGAGAAGAAGAATAAATAAAACATCGACTTGGAAACACATAATTTTTGAATAATTAGAAAAGAAACTTGTGCCAAAAACAAAAAAAACATAAATAAATAAGAACCGGTTAGACACAATTGAGATCCGCGCGAGAAGTGGAAGAACAACACGTGACTAAAGTCACGTGTCTTTAAAAACCGGATTGAAATGTCACATTATTCGCCAACACACAGAGAAGCGGAACAAAGCATGACCGTTTTACAAACCATATAATACACATATGAGAGGTGTTAGAAATAACGCATGAAAATCAAATTCAAAAAAGACAGGAGGAAAAGTGGAAAAAACAACGCATGACACACTAAAGTCGTGACTTTACTTTTGTCATGTTTTTAAAAACACATGACTAAAGTAAAGTTACGTGACTTTAGTCACGTGTCATCGGGGTGACAGGTTGTGTTCACTGACACAATACGTTAAAATAAAAATAATAAGATAGCGTGCGCGTAGCGCGTGCCTGTCTTGTAATTGAAAAAAAAAGACAAGTAGATTCGCGCAGATTCGCTCGCATCGAAACACAAGAAGACTGATTGGAAAACCGGCACGATTGAGATCTTCTCGTTAAAATCGATCGCTATGATAAGAGAATTATTTGCAAATAAAAAAAGAAAAAGATAAGCGAAGACAAATGTATCAATGCGCGCGCGCGCGCGACGGCGATCTCCTGACAGATACTCCCGAGATTAGGCTCTGCGCCGCTCGATCAAAGAAAGATCTCAGTCGGCGGTTAAGTAACGCGAACTTACAATCCGCGCGTTGCACAACGCGCGCGGTCTCGATCGCCAAGGTATTCCCCTCTGTCATAGAAAGATAGAGAGAGAGAAAAATCCCTGGCGATTCATAGAATGTCTAACGAGATAGATCATAAACAACAATGGCCTAAGAAAAGACGGCGATTCTCTTGCTCGGCTCGAGCACAGAGGCCGAGAGTCGCGATTCTTCTCGCGCGCGATTCGCCGTCTCTCTTATCTTGCCTCGGGATTCCTTTGGCATCATACACACACGTACACACACACACAAGCGAGTTGCAACAAAACGCGTCGATGTGCCGAGGAAGAAATTAATCGCATTTGCGTGGCAAAATTATTACGCACGATACGAGGAAATGTAACGCAACGCGCTCATTTCAAAGCTTCGATACGCTCGTCGTCGTCTTCGACGACAACGACTCGTCGCATTTATTAACGTACGACTGTGTTATAAATCGCGCTGTCGCTTTTTCTCCTCTCCGCGAAACTCGACGGTTTTCGCGGAAGAGCGACAGGTGATATAAAACGTTTTCTCAATGCCGCTTTTTTGACTGTTGTCGTTGACTACGTAGTTTAAGTACCGAGACGGATATCTTAATGTATGGATGTACTATCGTTTACGGACGACGTGGCTGCGCGCGATTTTACTGCGTACAAACACTCCGCCAGTACAAAGTGTACATAATGAGTTGTTATTTTCAAAGCCGCGCGCAAGAAAAATCCGACGACGGTCGTTTTGCCGGTAGCACGCAGGCATTACGCAGGCGTGTCCTTAGCGCGGCTAATAGCGCGATTACGAGTCGAGAGAATATACACGGGGGCAATTTTCGTTCCAACGGAAACGATCGGGAGAGGAGAGACCGGAACGCGTCTCCGGACGGCGAATCGCGACACCTCGCACGCGTGTGGACACGCACTCAAGGTGTGCTCTTGAAAAATTGACGATCGCGTGTGACAAACCCGTGTGTATTCTTGTGTGTATTCTTTGTATATTGTGTATTTCGCATACGTACGGTGAAAATACTATTATTGTTAATACATAACTTTTATGCAAAATATTATACATAGGCAATAAAAGACACTGTATTACATAACAAAAGACTCGCCCAAGAGATTTATGCGATTCAAGGACAGCAAAGATTGAAGGTGCCTTAATGCGGCAATTTTTGTTTTTTAAGCGAATTCAATAAGACAACAAGATAATAATATAATGACACGTTCCGGTTAAGGCGTTGCTCCAATTTAATCAGTAGGCATCGATGAATGGGCGGAAGCCGATACGCGGCCGCGCAAACCTTTCATTATGAAATCACGGATTGAAAAAACAAAAACAAAAAAAAAACAACACGAGGAAGAAGAAAAATCGCGAACACAATCTCTCCTTCGAACTTGATCATTTTCTCGCGTCGCTCCTCGCATCCTCTTTGAGACCCGGTATCGTCTTTTCCCTAGTACATGTGCGTTTTCCATAAATATTTATTTATGTAACTTCGATTCGCGTCATCGAGAATTCACAACGAGATGAGAGGATGTCAATGAAAACACGAGATATATATATATATTTCTTATTGCGTTTCGGTAACACACGCGTGTCACTTCGCACTTGTCGGAGAAGAGCGCCGTTTTAAACCAACTTACTTACGGACGTTGAAAGAAAAAGAAAAGACGAGAGCGGATCTCCGTGCGCGACGATGTAGACTAGAAATTTTTACAAACGCAACACGAATAAGGCGTGTGTTTGCGTCCTCGATTATATACGCGTCGGTTGACATGTAATTTCTGGCGATTGGCAACACATTAGAAAGCTATTCCGAATCAATAACATCGTCCGGATGTAATCGTTTATGCAATGTCACACACACACACACGCGCGTGTGTGAGTTATTTCTAACTGTCGGAATGATTATGTTGTCATTGAAAACGATTGCGGATAAATTACACTCGAGTGAACAATCGAGGAAATCCACGAGGAGACAGAAAGTCGCGAGGGAAAAAATTGTATCGAGAATATTAAATAAGATGACGCGTGTTTATTTTCAAATTAAATTTTATTTTCGAATAAAATGACAAAAAAAAAAAAAATTGATAAGTACGCCGGTCGGAAAGTTACAAATCGACGAAATCGCGTATCTTTTGCGTATCGATGCGTATGTATGTACGATTGCCCGACGATTGAGCAATGACGTGGCTCGAAATGTTCATTTAGATGTACAGATAGCAAATTGATGTACTACGCGCGGAGTGACTCTGCGGGATCTCGCATTAAAACTGGCGCATGTCGCGCGGGGTTCATCGAGATTACAGAAAAAAAAAAAACAACACATACACACACACATACGGATCGTATTATTAATTGCAATTTCTCATCTGCGTGGCGATCGCTCTCGGCAATATTCTATTTTAACCAATTGTTCTATTTTAACGATCAAACCGCGCGCTAAATGCGAATTTGAAAATTTCCGATCCGCGCGTGTCGCGCAAACTGTGAAGAAAAAAAAAGCGAAGAAACGGCGCACGTGCGCGTGTGTGTCACACTACTTACGGGAAACAAAAAAAAAGATTTTGTTGGTTAATTCAGCCGCTATTCTCGCGAGTAAGCCGCGGCGGAGAAAAAGGAACTCGCGCCGATGTGTATCTGACGATTCACTATGTATTATCCACAGCCGCGGGCTGTTTAGAGAAATCATTTCGTGCGCGTATATATGCAACAACTCGCGTCGGCGTCCGTGATTTTAAACGAGAGAGAGAGAGAGAGAGAGAGAGAGAGAGAGAGAGAGAGAGAGAGAGAGAGAGAGAAAAAGAGAGAAAGAGAAAAGCGTACTCTTCTCCGCACGCGCATTTATTACAGCCGTGATTTATGATACGCGGGTTACATAATACAAATTATTTTACNAGAAAAGAGAGAGAGAGAGAGAGAGAGAGAGAGAGAGAGAGAGAGAGAGAGAGAGAGAGAGAGAGAAAGAGAGAAAGAGAAAAGCGTACTCTTCTCCGCACGCGCATTTATTACAGCCGTGATTTATGATACGCGGGTTACATAATACAAATTATTTTACACACAGGTGTACATCGATACGCGATAAATTCAACATCCACCACGGTGTGTAAGTCGCACGTGAAGTCCAGTGTGCGTTTACATTACGGTGAGTTTCGCACGGACGGACGACTTGTCTCGCGAATCGAATCGCGATCTTACGTAATCTTTGAAAAAGAGAAGAACTCGAACAATAAATCAATTATAGTCAAAACAAACAAAGAGCCGACTGACGTTTGTTCCGGCTTTTTTTTGCGAATGAGCACCTTCTCGTCCACGAACTTTGTTCACATCGCGATCGATCAGTGTTCTCTCGTGTTTACGCACACGTCATTTAACGCTTTGTGCGTTCGTAGATATTATTGCAATGAAGCGCGAAAGTTCGCGCGCGCGCGGAGAAGAGCCTCTCTTAGGCGTAAAAACGGCTCTCTCAATGGCGGGGCACGCGCGTCAACATGTGACAATTATTATCGTATATGATTATCATACGTGACTGCGCGCCGCTATACACAATACACATCTGCGAATAGCCTTGAGCGCAGAAGCCAGGGCGCTTTTACACACGCGCGTCATCGTCGTCGTCGTCGTCGTCGTCGTCGTCCTGGACACGCACAATTTCCTGGGCAATCAACGCGCCGGAAACTTAACCAATCGACGCGCCGCGACAACTTCGCTCACTTCTTCGACCTTGATTGGTTAGCCGGTGTCGACTGGGGTGTGACTTTTCGGCCCCTAAAAGGGGGCTCTTTCGCCGGGGATTCCACCTGGCCCCCGGGGCAAACTCTACCGAGAGAAAGAGAGAGGAGCACAACCGTGGTGATCGTTAATTTCATTAGGGGTTGATTTTAGGAGGCTTTTGCCTTTGTACGAAGATGGCGGGCCGCCCCCTTTTTCCACGCGCCGAGAATGGTCGTTTCTCGTTGTTCGAACAAAGTGAAAAAGGTGCGTTCGTCGCACCTCTTCGAGAGGGTTAAGAATCGACAACGAAGTTTTGTCACCAAGTTTCACGCGCCCGACATTTCAAGTTAAATTCGGTTCCGGGAGGGTCGGTTTAATTGAAAAAGTATATTTCTTCTTTTTTTGTTTACGTAAAGATTGCGAATAATACGAAATAACAAAAAAAAAAAAAAAAAAATGCAACCAACGTGGGTTTTCGAACAATATAGATTATTTGCCTCGACTTTCTCTTTACAACTGCAACGCGCAGTTTGCGAAACACTTGTTTTTCTCCAAAAACAAAACAAAAAAAAAATACGAATATCAGGTTTATAGTTCTCCAATTGTTCCCGACCCCAGTTTGTTGTGCACGTAGCCATAATTGTTCTCGTTGATATGAAACAAACATAGATACTTGTTTCAATCGGTGAAACTGAAATAAAGTCGCTACAATCCCTCCGACCGGAGGGGCAACGGAATTGTTATCGATCGTTGCGCGCGAATCGTACATATGTACTGTGTGAAAATTTTATTGCGAATAAAAATTTACGGGTTTTTAAATAGTTTTGTTTTGTTTTGTTTTGTTTTTTTGTTTTTTTTTTTTTTAAACTACGACTCGCGAACGAAACGATCTTTTAATAGCCGCTAATTTAACCGCGCTCAAAATTTGCACACACACACACGGCACAGCATCGTCTCTCGTCGTGTTTTTTTTCTTTATAAAAGAATCCGTTTGTCCTCGATACTATCCGCGGCGAAGTTTAACTGGAGCACACCCGTCGTTCGTCGTCGAGTGACGGAGCCAAGGTAAGCGATAATTGTATAACCGGCTTCTCTCCGAGAGAGAAAGAGAGAGAAGCGGAACGCGCTTACATCGATATATATCGCTGTGTGTAGTTGCTCTCGCCGATCGAAACGATATGCGACAGAAGCAAGTGCGCGACTTTCATGTGTCTATAGTCTCTTCGCTAACAAAAAAATTTTTAAAGACCAACAAATTTTTTTTGTAGAAAACAGATAACAAAGAAGATATCAAGATATAAAGAAAAAAACTATTAAATATAAATTTTAAATATTTACTAAATATTTTCACAAAATATCAATCGTACTTTGCAATGCCGGAAAGTAAAAAAAAATTCAGAAAAGAAGGAACACACGCGGGTCGAGAGACAAGCGAACGCTTTGCGCGCGAGAGCGAGCAAGAAAAAGAGGAGGAAGAAAGACAGCAAGAGAAAGAGACTGGTCAAATAAGCCGTCACGAGACGAAGTAACGAGGCATATAATAACCCTCGGTGACATTCGAACAAACAGCCATCTGTAGGTAATACCCCTGTGGTGAGGAAACGCCCCGAAAACTACACCCCGCCAAGAAATTACAATGACAATGAGCGAAATCCGATCCGCCCGCGGGCACGCACACTGTACTTTTTTTTTCTTCTTCGCACCTCCTCTCCTCTGCTCGCACACACAGCGTGTGTGTGTGTGCAACGCGCGCGCGCGCGACTCCGAGAGAGCGACCCGGTAAGTTTTTCGAGACCCCCATTGTGCGACGGCGACGATCCGAGGAGAGAATTACGTCTCGTGAAAAACGGACGAGGGTTCGGAGTCGCGCGTAATACGTTTGCGGGCCGAAAATGGTTGTTTCCTTCCACGTTTCCTACGAACTACGTCGCCAAATCACTATATCGATGTAACCGGATTCCCCGCTCGCGCGCGCGCGCGCTACTATGCTACCAGATTTGTTTCAACGTTATGATTATAGAGTTTTCGCCGCGGGGGGATAGTTTCACGCTTCCTCGCAAAATTACCTGCAATTTTATGCAAATGCACTCAATCACCGAAATGTCGCGATCTATCTATGAAATGACTGGGAGACTGAAGGAAGTTGTGTTTGCAAATTTTAAGCGTCCGATAGATAGATTTTTCCCAATTGAATTTTAATTCAAGTTAAAACGCGTAACTAATTCACGCGCTAAAAACAATATTTCTCACGTACATTCAGCGGTTAAGCTCTTATTGGCTCCTTGTTATTTTTGTTACACACGAAAAAAAAAGGTTTGCCAGAATAGCAAGAAGATTAATTAACATATCGCGAGAAAAAAATTTGCTAAACCTATTAAATTTCTTGTTTCATCAGCAAAAAGTTTTGTTAATGGTACAAAAAGTTCAGCAAATTTTTCTGGCCATACAATAGCGACAAGGTTTTTATGATTGAAGACCGGGAGATTTGGGTGTGTGTGTGTGTGCGTGTGTATACAATTTATATAAATTGTTCTATAAAATCAGATTAATCGTCTTGCTCTCCGCTGACTGGATGTGCGCAATCGAGAGAAAGTGCGCAGAGTTTCTGACATACGTCGGTTGAAGTGACGAAAATTACTCGCTACCTCCTCCGCGCGCGGTAGCGAAGCGATACGGATTTCGTCATTGATTCATAAGTTCGAAAGTTACATATTTCAAAGCCGTTATGGGAGGTGTAACCTCCGCGCGGCAAGAAGTATCTCTCTCTCTTTCTCTCTCTCTCTCTCTATCTTTTTCTCGCGAGATACCTCCGAGTATCGCTCGTCTACGAGCTACGAGCGTGATACTTTCGCAAGAGAGACCGCTTGGCCGCGATTCGATCTCGCATTGACACGCCGACGACGGGAGGCGTATCGCTCGCGGAATTGAACGTGTGCGCGCAAGTTTCCTTATAACCTGTCACCGATCCGTAACACATCCTCCTCCTCCTCCTCCGACGGGCTTTACCGGGTAAACTCGCTCGGAGTTACGCAATTGCGCGCGCGCGCGCGCGAACGCGTATCGGTTGTGTGTAGGAATTTTTCTATACGTCAATCTCGAACATCGTCTAAATTATACTTTCAACCGCTCGTTTGCGAATGAGACAAGTTATTTGATTGATAGCTCGTTTGGATGTCCGACAAAACTGAAGAAACTAATTTATTAAATGAGAAAATAATAAAGTAATATAAAACAATTTTACAATAATGTAATAAAATAATAAAATTATTATTTAATTTCTATTGTTTAATTGTTCTTATCAAAGAGATTATTAGATACACCTGGTGAATAAGAAATTTGTTTTTTTTTTCATCTTGTCAGAAATTAGTTAAATCAGTAAAAGTAATTGCGAGTAAAATTACTTTATTAAATTTCCTTCGCCTTTCCACTACTACAATCCTTGTACAAAGAACTGAAATTTTTTTTCAAAGACAGCTAAGCAAATTAGAAGCAATAAATTTATACCGCGGAGCAAGTCGCGCGGTGTCTTCCTCGGACAGAAACGCCGCGGGTTTTTGCGATCTCTATTGCGATCGGTAGAAAAATGAGTGGTGCGAGAACGCGAGCAGCACCACGTCAATTTTACGCGAGCGCACACCGCGTTTTCGACCTTAAATTTATTTTCACAAATGGTGAGAAAAAATTCGGGACGCGCCTTTTTTTTGACGGCGACGCGCGGCAAGAGAGAGGAGATAAATTCTAATTAAAGACGACACAAGTCGTCTCTCGGTGCGTTTTACTTTATATTTCCGGTCGTACCGTTTTATATATCGGGGGAAAAAGGGGAAAGGATTATATCTGCTATTTCGAGTCGGGCGCGCGTTGTATTTATCGGTAAGGCGCGTTTTACGCCTCTGCGCACTACGTGCAAATTTACTCGCGAAATAAATTTCAAATCAAACGAGATATCGCGCGATCGGAAAGCGGGATCGGTATCGAAACCTTGCGCGCCGCGTAACTATAAAGGCCCGAAAACCTCGCGCGATAACGCGGTTGTTGTAAAAGCTGCGAGCGTAAACCCATGGCACAACGTTATTTCGCAATATTCTTTACGTGCGATAAATCGAAATAGCCGCAGCGAGCAATATGTTGAATAATTAAATGTTTTTTTTTCTTAAAAAGTAAAATACATACAACGCTCAGATTCACTCACTTTTTAATAGCGGCAGGTCGTTCATAAACCCTCCATCGTCCACGTTTGTGTTCTGAAAAAATAGAAAGTATAAATGTTCACTTGTAGCAATGCAATTTGCCAAGCAATATAAACTATAATTGTGCGTAACATATATACATTAAATCGCGTGTTTTCTTTCAAAATCCTACTGCGCCAGAAAAACCTACTGGGAGATAAATACAAAACATGTTCCATTTGCGGAAAGAAAAGAATGTTCTTTTACATGTCGAAAACTGTGTTCTCGACCACAGCAAAGCGAAGCATGTTTCGCGACATTCCGTCCCGCGCATTTTAACATTGTCCGACATGTTTTACGTCGACATTTTTCACATGTGACATGCTTTTGTTGCAATTTATAAAAACGGATCAAAGGAATCAACGAGAACGCGCTAAATTAACTGCAAGACTAACCTCCTGACTGTATGATTTTTTTTTTTTTTTAACTCTGATATGTTGACGACTATCTACGTTTCGAAGTCTATCGACACGCCGCGAGTGTTGCGATCAAAAACCTAATCCCATCTCTGTCCAAGCACATCTGATTTCGATGCAAATCTTTAATAATAATAATAAAGTAGTGCGTTTTCAAAAGATAAATTTTCTTCGGAGTTGAGAATGGTCGGAAAAACAAAAACAGAGAGAGAGAGACGTTGAGGGATGATAATAGAGAAAATATGTTGCGATTACGTACATCGTCGCTCACCTGGGGGTCGTCAACGAGGCTGCTGTGCAGAACGAGGTCGGTTTGGTCGAGGCCCGGAGGCGGTAGGAGGGCGTCGGGACGGCGTACGGCGCCATACTCGACACCCCTTCCGCCGCCGCCACCCCCGCCGCCGCCGCCACCTCCGCCACCACCGCCTCCGCCGCTGCTGCGTCCGCCGTCGTACGGGAACGACGCGTGCATGTTCGTCTGAAATCAGAAAACAAAACAAACGTTCTCGTCAGCGCGATGACCTTTTTCTTCTCTCGGGGATTTTCAACGTCCGTCGGATATTATCTCGGCACAAAAATTCGCAACAAATTCTCTTGCAACGCACTTGCAAAATCTCAATAATAAGATCCTCGACGAGATTTTTAAAACATATCATCCTCCCGACTTGTTGTTTCAAAGCTGACAATTTTAAAGCAGGGCGGTTTTGATTTCGGAAATGATTTTCCTTTGTCGAGCCGCGAAACGGCGCGGCGGCGGATGAAATCAAAATCAAACGGAATCCGCGCGTTGAAACCTCACGTCAGTGAATCCGCGCGGGAATTTGCACGCGGCGATAGATGGTAAATAGGTAAAGGCCGGAGGTCGGTAACGAAGTAAAAGGTCCCGGGCGGGTGGAGAAAAATTGTTTGCCTCGATCATCGGTATAACGGATTCGTGACAGTTGGGAATCTTCTCAGGCCGCGTGGATGTATCCCTCCGCGATGATTTTGTACTTGCATTTAGGATGATAATGAGAGGAAAACAGTGAGCCGCGAGCCGCGCTGTCATTAGCGTAACATCATCCGCAATTAGCTGTTGAGGCGCGCGGCGTATAAATTACACGTCTCATTGAATATTTACATTCTTATTCGTATATTTATTATCGAACGATGCCGCGCGCGCGTGTG
The DNA here is from genome assembly GCF_002006095.1 of Pseudomyrmex gracilis. NCBI lineage: Eukaryota > Metazoa > Arthropoda > Insecta > Hymenoptera > Formicidae > Pseudomyrmex > Pseudomyrmex gracilis. Next base: position 172,271 of record NW_018020829.1, on the reverse strand, counting down.
TGTGCGCGTGTACACGCGCCGTCTGCGTAATACAATTGTCGGTTAATAACAAGGAGTACGCGGTGATTTATCGTTCGTTGGGGCTTGACGCGGGCAGAAAATTGCGAAACAAATAAACGTTACGCTTTGAAGAAATTTATGAAAAGCGCGTAGAGACACGAGATGACAGAACGCAACGAAAATAGAAATCTAATTCAAACGACGGAACGTGACGAAACAGAGCGCACAGATTGTGAACCCGCGGTTTCTCAGAGATTAGATGAGATCGCGGCGCACGCGCGCGCGCGGTGTTTGCGCGCCGTTAGAATAAACAAAAAGATATTTATCTATTCTTTCGGAGTGGAGACAGAATTACTATTCCGTGCGTATTTCTCAACCACGTTGATCTCGAAGGAGGCGGACGACGACGAAGAACTCGCGTCGAAGTCGCGTTGTCGCGCTCTCGAGACCACGCAATTCGCGTGTGAGCGCTTTTTGGTTTTTTTCGAAAACGATCGGCAAATTAACACGCGCACACCCCGATAAACGATGGTAGTTTCGTCGATCCCGGCGATTTTATTTTCCGCCGTGTCTATTTCGCGAGCGAATTCTTTGTCGGCGGTTGCTTTCGTTCCCCGTAAGTAGCTGCAATTTACGCCGCGTCGTTTCACCGGTCGATCGGCACGCAACGCGGATTTTTAATGGAAGATACGCACAGGAGATACCTGCGAGAGGAGTGTATGTGTGGAAGGACGCCGCGGAATCTTCCTCTCTCTGGCTATAAAAGTTCTCTTATGTCATCGATAAAGACGAATGAGCTGCCAGGCTTTAATGAATCCCCGCCGATCGTAATTACTCGCGTTATTCTCTGAGATGAATACACAGTCGGCTGTTCAAAAGTCACTTTGCGAAATACACGCGTGAATTATACAGAGTGGTTTGTTGGTCACGCGTTAATTTTTTTTTTTTTTTGAAATTCTTTAATTAAAAATCGGACCGTTGTATCTGTTGTAAAATCGGAATTTTGCATCTGCAATTTGTTATTTTTTAATTCGTTTGTGGAATATAAACTTTGTTTTACGTTACGCGATAAGTTGCAGTTACGAAATTAATTTCGAGTGCGCGATAAGAGAAACCGACAAGCGGATGGTACGCGACTCGGCACAGGACCGAGTCTCTTCTAGGAAATCGAGAACAAGGCGGATATACGCCGGGAATCTTAATCACGATCGCCGTCGGGGATGAAGAAAAAAAAGTGGCGATTTTATCCAGACTCTCGCTCGTGTGTCACAACAAATACGGTTATACATTACGAGCCCTTGCCATTATATTGTTCCACATCTTTCCCGCGCAGGCGTTGCGCGCGCGGAAGAAATCACCGCGAGCGAGTTTTCTCCGATTTCTTTGCCAGATTCTCTCTCTTTCTCTCTGTTGTAATCCTCTGTCACAATCGTTTAGATCGACGTGCGACATATATACGCGCGGGGAGGAGAAAAACCGCCCGCAAACACGCGCTGAATTCCTCGTTCAAAAGAACGATCAACATCTCTCACGTACTTGATGACGTTTCGTATACATTTCGTCGTCCCTGTCGCGTGTCTCAATTATCGATCGATTTTTGAACGTCCGACGTCCACGCGTGTGGAAAAGTCACTCGCTATGGAAATAAAACCGTAAAATTGGAAACAAAATTATTAATTAAACAATTAATTAGCAATTTTTTACAATAATATTGATCGCACGCTCGAATTTCGCGCAGGACATTTAATTAATTTTGTTTTATAAGGGGAAATTTTCGCGCGATCGTGCACTTGCTTCGTGAGATCGACCAGACGAGGACTTGACTTATCGAGGAGAAGCGCATCGGCGTTCGTACTTTCAGGTATGTCGTTTCCCCGGAGATATCGCGGGCTGCCCGATCGATTCATCATCCTAACGTTCGCGTGTCCGGATGATCAGCAAATGTGCCTAATGAGCGCGTCCCCGTGTGATCGATAGCGTCGCTTTATCGTTCGCGCTCGGTGGGAAATTTCGTTCGACGAGGTATTAAGGTCACGACTGTCCAAATTCGCGCGCGCGAGAATTCGCGATTGAAAGATCGAAAATTATATACACGCTTCATGTCGCGGCAATATCGCCGACGATTCAGCGGGGAAAGGACTTTCACGGGAATAGAAAAGAAAGAAACAAAAAAAAAAAAAACGACGCTAATTAACGTTGCTCGGAACCGCTTTCTGGGATTATTGACGAGTCCCGATAGTTTATACATTGATGTAACCGAGTGCCGACTAATGAGATGAAATGTGATCGCCTTTCTCTCGTTAAACGGCTTCGGTAAATAAAATCACGTACATATACACACACATAGATCGGCGGTATTAATGTCGATACTGATAAATGACCGGCATGTGTGTGTACGTGTACGTGTGCGTGTACGTGTGTGTATGTCGTATGGATCAGACGAACACTGCACATTCTTGCGCGCGGCGATATAACTCTCATTATGTAATTCGTTGCGCGCAAGTGCCGAGAATTTTGATTCGCAAACGTAATTTGTTATTTTACGTCGCAAACCGCGGAAGCGCGTCGCGGATATTTGGAATAATGAATTTTCTACTGTTTCTCTCTCCTCTTCTCTCCCCTCCCCCCCAGATGTATTCCAAAGACTTTGTCACTTCGCGTGCTCCTCCGACAATAACTCGGTTCTTTTACGAGTCATCGGCTTTAATGCGACTCTGTGCTCGCGTGGTGTGGATTTCACAGACGCCGAAAGAGAATCGAACACATGAGAGATTTCTCGCACGTACGATCTAAACACCAAAAAAAAAAAAAACTTGTACATAACAAACTATTTTGTAACGAGTCGTGCTCGCAGCGCGTGAAATCCGTTCTCGTGTCTATTTTTTTTTTCTATCACAGAAACGCAATCCCCCGTGTGCAATCCTAATCGGGACTCGTTTTGTTCCGCGTGGACGATCGAGAGCGCAGCGCGCGCGCTCTTTAACTCTTCTTCAGCAGCGAAGGCGCAACAATGACTGCCGATTTCTCGAATCCAAACCCCTTTTGGTCGAGAAAGCTCTCTGTCACTAAAATGCTATTCTCCGGAGCATAAATGCCATAAAGGACGACGCTGAGGGAAGAGGGGGAGAAGGGAGGGGAAGCGCGCCCTGTGGTGAATATCGTCGCACACAATGAAACGCAGCGAGGGGAGGAGGACACGAGGCATCGCCTTCGCGTTTTCAAGGATAAAGCTATTGGGAATCGGCCGATCCACTCGGTTGATTATTGGCATTGTGGTCTTCTCCTCTCGAGAAGCGCGCTCGTTTCCGTCGACATCACGACGAGGGGTCTAGAGAAATTCGCGGAAGTATCGTCCGGAAGTTTGATATTTTCTCGTACGCGTTTTTTTCTTATATCTCCTTTCTCTTTTAATTTAGAAAATTGGAAAAAAATAAATCTCTTTTTCTCAACAGAGAGAACAAGAGCAAAGATCAGAGCGATCGAACGGGAAGGTCTTGACGTCTTGTCCGCGAATCGTGTTGAATAATTTCGTCGATACTCGCGCGAGAGGAAGATCCGCGCGGCAGAGATTTCGGCGCGGTATATATTGTAATACATAAAGGACGATTTTTGTTCTAATAACGCAAGACGCGAGTTTGCCGCAACCTTTAAGGGTAACTTCGAAGCATCGTCTTAGGCATCGCGCTAAGCTTGGCATATTTGCCTCAAAGCAAACGTCCGTGGCATCCTACCGAGGGAATGCCGAAGGTCAGCCTAAAATTTAATAAGTAAATTACTTAACGGGGTATAAAAGCGAAGAGAGAGAGAGAGAAGCGCCGTGCGGAAGGAGTTTATTTTGCAAAAATGTTTTTATTCTTAAGTACGCGGCGGTATTACAGCCACTAAAAAACACATACAAACATACATATACGCTAATTAAAATCCAATGGTAACGCTAGAAGCTAAATTGTTCCTCGCGCCATTGTTTAAAATAACCGCGGTAATAGCCGAACCCCATTATACAGAAATATCGCTAACGCAAACAGGCTTGTATTTCGAAAATTAATATATTCGCGCGTTGATTACTCCGCGTTGTTATTATTTTAACGTTATTACACACTCGTGTGTTCGCGCGCCTCAATAAATTTAGTCGCAATAAATAACGTAGTAACCTGAAAATTGTAACAACGCAAAGACCCGAGAGAAAGAAGTCGATAAAGTGCCATAACGAGCGCGAGCTTGCACATCGCGGTTGCATCGCCATCCCCCATTTGCATCTAATTACGACTGTTCATTAAATCGGGTAATCGCGTGACGGGATCAAATCAGCGACCCTAATGGGACGCTATTATACGGCGCAAGTCAAACCGAGAGATAATCGCGCGCTCCGTACACACCAGCCACGGTGTATATTATGGTCGCGATTATAGCGGCGCGCGGAAATTTCGTCCGTCAAATTGTCGCACGGTTCTCTCTCTCTTTCCCTCCCTCCCCCCATGTCGATCCGGTTACCGGCATTAACGACGACCGAGAACGACAGACACTCTTCCCTCCTCCCAAAGACGCACAGAAGACGACGACGACGACGACGCGTCGTCTAACACCCTAAACGCTCAAGTTTCCTTAACTATGGCGAACTATGCGAAGGCGTGCAGTTTGCCGGAGCTTCAAGACTTCGTCCCGCGGAATAACCCGAGCGTCTTTGCCTCCGAGCGGATCCGAAAGTCACGTCCTTACGACCGGGATGTGAAGTAAAACCTCCGTGTGGATCTCTCCTCTCTCTCTCTCTCTTCTCGCGCATTCTCTCCTCCCTCGTCGTTAAACCCGCGCGCTTAGATTCCCCGCGCTCGCTATTTATTATTGTCGTCTCTATCTGCTGTCGCGATGAGCGTTACGTTTATCTGGACAGTTTCATCGTTTCGACGAAACTTCGCCAATCCTCTGAGTATTCGAGAGAGAGAGCGTGCGCGCGCACGCTTATCGAGGGTAATCGCGATAACACCTAGCGATATAAACTTATACGCCGTGACTTATTTTTTTTTATAAAAGACTCGTTTTGACGAGAAGGAATATGTAACGTTTACGAAATTGCAATTGGATGTAAAAATTGTGCGCGCGCGCTCGCGGCAAGATTTCATTAAACTCGAAGATACAACCCACCCTTCTCTCTCTCTCTCGAGAGAGAGAGAGAGGAGAGCCCGCCGGCTGCAAAGAAATAACACCGAGGGGGATGTTCGGGATAATCGATAACGTACTTTTGGATCGCGGGAGAGCGGAAGAGTTTCCCCGAAGTCGTTTCGCATCGCGCGCGCGATAATATTAACGAATTGACTCTTTTGTAAATTTCAACTTTTCACACAAACGTAAGTACAAGTAAATTTACATATGTAATAAATTATGCGCATTAATTGTGTGTACTTAAACGTCAATCATTTTTTCAGGGCGGAAAAAGTATGCCGCGCGCAAACTTTTTGCAAAGTTTGCAACAAAACAAAACAAACGTGAAATTGCACGTAAGCGCGTATGGCAAAATGGAAACGATATCGTGTGCGCCTTAATCACACGGACAGCAAATAATCACCAGTCTTCGAAAAAACGCCGGCAACTCGAGAGCCTTGCATATGGCGTCGGACAGATGCTCCCTCCCTCCTCCTCCCGACGACAAACCGCCGGCTCCGTTCTCTCAAAACTCCGAGGTGTGCAAAACGAACGCGGCAGCCCGAACGAGAGCGGCAAGAGAACGCATTCGTCGAACGCACGCACATACAACGCGCGTATCGAATTTCGTCGAATGTATTTCTTCTTTTTTTCCTCTTCGCGCACGTCACACGACACCTTTGTAAAACATCGTCCGAATGTAATCCGCGCATAGAAACGAACGTTTGGTAAGCGGTGCGAACGTGTGTCGACGCGGTAATTAGGGTGGCGGGAATTCGTGAATGCCAAGTGTGCAAGGTGGACCGCAAACACTATTATTACAGCGATTATTAGGATTCTATAAAGCCGATCTCACCCAACATTTGCGTACACGGTAACGTGAGATCAAACACAGTGTGTAAAATCGATCTTACAATTGCAACCGGTTTGTTTGCGACGTTATTTTCTTTCTCCGTAATAAAATTGTCGTTTTTCGATGTGAAACATTAATAGTACAATTTATTTATTTGCTAAATTTAATCAGAGAAAAAATTTTCTCAAAAACATTTATGAAACAGATAAAATTTATTTTTCCGCGTCAAACACATTAATAATAAATTCACTATTTCTTTATTGTTATTTTTTTTTAAATTTAATCAGAGAATGTATTAAATTTACATTCGAGTGATATTTGAAAACAGAGACACGCCGAAAAAACTGTTCTCTCACAAGGTTCACGAAAAACGTGACAGATTCCTCGAAGACGGAGCCCCAGCCCTCGAAGTCGGGAGGAGTTCGCTCGATTCGCGTCTCCACGTACGGATGCGCATTACACGCGCGAACGACTCCGTGGCGAATGCAAATGTCGCGGAGTCGTCCCCGCGCCAGAGATCAACGATCCGCAATCACCGATGTCACGGGACGAACTTATTGGCCGCGACTCGTCTAATAGATCGATATCACCTGTTATTACATTCAGCTCGGTACGCGGCGTCCTACAAATAACACGCCGGCCGGTTTGCTAAGTGAGGCCGACCGGACCGACGCACGTGACCGGATCTCTCCCGCGTGTTTATGTCCCGCGAATACACGCTCCGTCCGAGCGGAGCGGTTACGATTTCCACGCGCTTCCGCGACCGTCATCCGGGGGGAGGGGTGGCGGGGCGATCTGTGAGATTGCACGCCGCGTTTGTTAAAAAGACACGATCGCGTTCTTCTTTCGCTCAAAAGCTTTGATGATAAGCCGAATAAATGTCCGAAAAGAAATAATAAAAGATCGAAGACAGGCGTGACCGTATCGCCAGACGCAAAATTCCCCACCTCTATCCCCATTCCGTCAACACATCGCATGACGCGCGTATTAACACTTGAAACGTATTACTGCACGCGACGCATCCGCTTACAAATTACGAGAGACAGAAATTGCGCGAGATATTTGCATAATTTTCTGCCTCGTCTTTTCATGCATATCGGCGTTTATTTCAGCTCATTCTTACCACGTGAATCCCCTCGGCATCTCTCCTGAGATCGCCGCTCCTCTGTCCCGCGGTTACGGCGGCGCTCAGGTGATTGTAGTGGTGCTGATGCAGCGTGTTGAGCGTTTGCGTGTAGGGATCGGAAACGAGGTAATCCAGGTGTTGCGGTTGGCCGAGACCGGGATGCTGGGGACTGGCGGGTGTGTGGTGATGCGAGGGAAACGGGGGCGGGAAGTAAGGGGGTTGAAAGTCGGAGGCCGTCGGCAAGGAGGCGCTCCCGTGGTGGGGCATGCCGCCCCCGTTCCCGTTTCCCCGGTGTCCGTGGTGATGGGCACCGGAGTAAGGCGACGAGTTCCCGCCGCCAAGCGAGGAAATGCCCCCATGACCAGTCAAGCGGTCCTGCGAACAAAAAAACGAGAGGGATGCGTCGTTATTTATTTATTCGAGTAGACAGATTAACCCTTCGATGGCTGGGTCACTCGAGACACGATGGACATTTGTTATAAATTTATAACTAAATGTATTTGAATAACAATAAAATATATTTTAATACTCGGTACTCGTTATATTTGCGTAACGCAAAGCGACTTTTCGATTATTCAGTGAAACACAAGTCAGAAGCGATCCAGCCACAGTCCTTCGAAAGGGTTCTCCTCCGAGGGGTTAAGGCGATATTTACACACTTATTTGTACGAGAGTGTCTCATCTATCGCGGAAGATACTTCGGCGAGAGATGAAAAGCTCCTCTCCTCGTTCTTCGTCTTCTTCTTCTTCTTCTTCTTCTTCGCGAGTAAATTAAAGTAAAGGGTTGTTAAAGAGATTTCGCTACTAGAGAAAAGCTCGAGAGGTTAATCAATTAACTCTCCGCTTGTAAGACACAAGAAACGTTAAATCTCTTTCCACTTACTTACGAGCCTTCTTCGTGTATACAGTCGCCGCGATTAGACGAGGATTTCGCTCCTCCGTGCGGCGGTAATTACAGACTCTGTGCGAGTAAACGTCGTGCATATCTGACGATCCGTCTGAGATAAGAGAGAAATACGTCACACGAATACGACGCGCCGTTGCGCATCTCCCGAAGGTTAAGCGACGTGCATCAGTCGCTCGCGAAGAGCGGACCGAAATTACACGGTGGAACGTAACGGACACGCGCGGTAAAACGCGGAAATTTCCCTCCTCTCCTCTCCAGTTAAATTTACGTGCGCTACGTACGGCACTTCCGTGGACGATATCTGGGTTAAGAAACTTCTATGGTGTAACTCTATCCTTTTGCTGATCGCAGAATATATTTAACGCGGCATATTTGTAATGTCGTGATATTTGCACAATATTTTATTTTATTTGCTCCTCACAACAACAATCAAACAGACATTCATCTCGAGTTTTATGCGCGAGAGATCCATGAATCTCGATTTGCCGGAGTCGAGAGCTATCGACACCTCTGACGCGCGCCCGCGCGATAAATACCGCTTATAATCTGGTCCGCGTAATCTTCGCGATGCGGGTTCTCGATTGCACGGTATTACTCACGTAGATCGTATCATACGACATGTATCTGGACGTATCGGTGGAAAGCGGCTTTTGCGGCGCGGCGCATCTCGCCGTGGCGTCCAAGCCATTAGGTCTCTCGTTCGCTCGCTCGCTCGCGATACGATCTCGAATGTCTCTATAAGCTCGCGAGAGGACCCAACCGCTAGGTTTTCCGAGACGTTTTTGCGCGCGTTTTTTATTTCTCGAAGACGCGTGCGGCGTCGAATTCCTGCGAATTTGTCGCCAGCAAGGAGACGCGCGCGAGCGCCTCCTCCTCTGCGCGGATTCCTCGGGAATCGATCGAGGATGATCGGCACTCGCCCGTCTCTTCCGCGATTGACCTTTAAATACTATCGCGCCAGATGAATGCTCGCCTAAGGGGGGGTCGTGGATGTTGGCGCGGGATGTTTGCGAAAACCGCGTGTTTCTCGCGAATTTTATCGCACGCGAAAGCCGAGGAACGCGATTGCGGCCGATATACGAACGGTTGTAAAACAATTAAAGTTCTGAATTTTATTTTTAATAAATTTATTGACCAGTTTCTTGACATAAAAAAACAAAGCTGAGGGACGCGATTGTTCAAAACAATCGATATGCAATTAGATATAAATTAGTTTCGAATTTCTGTCACCTTTTCAAGTATTTCTAAAAAAAAACGAAGCAATTACTTAATCGAAAGTCAATGTTGTCGATTATCTCCTGTCATCACGGCCAACTCAGAAGTAAATGGAAGCTTAATGACCAGGAAGCGATAACATTGTGGAAAAATGTCGAAGGCTAATTCGTACGTCAAGCGAATTTCACGCCGATTTTCACGGCAAATATTTTCCGCCGATTTTTCTTTTCTCGGAGGAAAAGATCCGATTTTCTCTAAAACTGCGCGCCTCTCACTGATGCACAAGCAAGTGAGAATAAAGCACTCGTGTTTCGCTCTTGTCACCTGTCAAATTCGAGAAAGGTTTACTTTAAATATAACGCGCTCGCGTGTTTGTCTTGCACTCGTTCCTCGCGTTTAATCGAGTCACACAATTCGCCGCGTTGCCGAAACACGACGATGACTTTCTTGACGCCCACAAGCACTTCTGCCGCGATCGTTGCCAAATAAACTCGATATCAAACGTGCAACGCTCTTGTGTTGTCGGTGGAGAAATCGATCGACGTACGTGAGAGCATGACACGGAAATTCTACGCGCGACGATTGATGTATCGGTAACGAGATTTGTTTTTTGTTTTTTTTCTTCAAGCCGGAACAATCCGCAAAAGCGGCAGCCTCTCCCTCCTTCCACGGAGGAGGACGACCGAACTTTCCTGCTGAGATCACCGATGATAAGATTGAGGAGAAAGCGCGCGTTGAAACACACGCGCGCATACAAACGAGAGAGACGCGAGAGTGTACAATTAAAAATCGATATAGGCCTTACAGTTTTTAGACGACGCACGACGAGAAAAAACCGTCGTTCGACGATTAAAATAATTAGGAAGACTCTGATTTACGGAGTGCGAGAAAAAACGTACGCGTTTCTTTAAATGTCCTCCTGTCACACATTCTTCGAGCAACGTTCGGATTTTTATAGCGTCGTATTATCAAATGTAGCGGTACCAAAAAGAAAAAAAAACAGCAATAAAATACACGTGTTTTCTAGAAATTTTTTTTTCTTTTCACGCGTATACAATCGAGAGACGAACGATCGAGGGATTGGATTTCGTCTATAAAATTTCCGATTGATACTCCCGGTTTCACCGGGTGGATTAGAGATATAAAATTTACATTTAACAGCGAAACGGTGTTCGTCGTCGCGGCGTCGTCGTTTCACGTCGAACGGAACGTTACGTCGTTAAAACAAAAAAAAAGTTACACTTCGACGCGACGATAAGCAGTTAGATCTAAGCGAGATTTTCCGTGTTTGAGAGGCTTCGCTGTGTTGACACAGCGAATTTGAAAGAAAGACGATATTAGCATACGCGTCTTCGCGTGTCGATTGCGCTCGAATCTCGGTGAGACTGCACACGTGCGGTGACACACGTAGGTAGGTAGATAGGTAGGTGCGAATTACATTCGCGTAAGGAAAGAAAAAGAAAAAAAAACAAAGTACGCAAACACCGCGTTGCAGTGTAACGCACCTCGCGTGGTTCTTGGAAAAATGCGCGCACACGAGGCGGATTTTTACTCCGCGCGCGAATTAATTGTGTCACGAAGATATATTCGTGAGAATTTTATGTAAATGATTTCATCTCCGCGGGAGCGAACGGTTAGAGGGAGGAGAAGAAATTAACGGCGAAATGCCCCCGAGAAAGAGCACACAATAATCGCCGCTAACTTTGCATTAATATCAGCTGAAGTTTGACAGGGTATCCATTAACGTTGAACGCGCGTACAATTAAAAATGCGTAACTGCCGCGCGCGTCATTGCTACGCTAAGCGAGGAGGTAATTGCCGCATACATTTAAACGCACTTTGACCGATATTTCGAGCGAGTATACACGCGGCGTTCGCCAACTCGCGTCGAAACGTTTTTTCGCACCGCCGATTGACTCGCGGAAATCGGCGAGATCTGAAGATTCTCTTCTCGACCGAGGACGTGTGAAAAGTCTCTTTGGAAAAATACAAAACTTCTTTTTTATGAACAAGAGGAAAAAGGAATTTTTGCGGTCAAAGGGCGAAAACTTTGGTTGAATCTCACCGCGAAGTAAAAATTCCACGTTCGATTTTTCTGTCGCACGACTTTTAACGCGATTTTTTTTTTTTTTATCGTTGACTAGAAACAAAAAAAACACAACAGAGATAACACGACTGTATCCGAGTGTAAAATCGCACCTCTATCTCCATGACTGCGCCCATGTCAACGTGGGGCGCGTAACAGAGCGTCAACTTGTCCGCCGTGGGCGCTTCTGTACGCGGGGGAAACATCCCCAAGACCTCCAGCTTGCTGGCGCTTCCGGAAAAACTTCGCTAAAGACGAAGCGGCGGCGGCGGCAGCACGTGAGCGGCACTCGCTCCCGGAAAACTCGCGTCACTGTGAAAAAACCACTTTGGCGGCCACTCGGATCCTACGACGGTACGACGTAAACGAAAACCGAGATCGGTCCGGGATCGAGATCGTCGAGCATTCCGTGATGCACCTGCTTCCACGCCGGCCGTCGCGCAAATACGAATACACTGTGCACCACTGAGTCGAGGCGGATACATCGAGTCACACGCGTGAGAAAAAGACGCGAACGGTTAAGAAGAAAAAAAAAACTACGTACGCTTCGTACACGCGAAACGTGACGGAGCACTGAAACCGATCCCGCATATCTTTTCTGTGAACAGACGATTTTCGATCGCGCGCGATCAGTCGAAGATAAATCGAGTGCGAGAAATCGAGAATCTTCGGACACTTCATTCAGACACTTTCCGTTGTTTTTGCACAAGTTCGCAACGACGTTGTTTTGATTCTTTCGTCGGACATCGTTCGTTCAATCCTCTCTCACGCCGATCGTTTCTCACGAACGGGGGAAAACTTTTCGATTTTTGTTTCTCATCGAAACGCGGTACTCTTCATCGCGATTGAGATCAGATTCGCGATTTCTTCACACACCCCGGGGTGTGACGACAAGTTCTCTCCTCGTCGGTAAAATTCCGCCGGGCGAATGGCGGGAAGCCGGTCGAAGACGATCTTTTCGTGGCTCCCCGGGAGCGGAACAGCTGATCGAACGTCGTGTACGCGCGACCGACCGACTGAACGACGAAGACGTTTGCGAGGCGTACGAAAGTACACCTAAGAGAACCGCGCGGCGGCGGTGTGTGACGACGGGAGGTGGTGCCGCGCGCGACGTGCGCGCGTGTGTGTGTGTCTGTGCTCTTGTCGAGAGCTACTATACTACTACTACTACACCACTACCACCCAACGCGCACGCACACCATGTTAGTTATCCATGCCCTACCATCCCCGGCCCGGGGTATTCCCCGACGAAGGCGCGACAGAGAGAGAGAGGAACGGAATAAGGTGGGAAACGCAGGCAGAAAAGAGAAGGTGCGACGCGCGCGACGGAGCGGAGGGGAGAGGCGAGGGAACAAAACTCCTATCTCGTTTGTGTGTGTGTGTGTGTGTGTGTGTGTGTGCGCGCGGCGTAGGTACCGACGACCGAAATTTCGCCCCGGGGTACGCGCCACCACGTGGCCACTATAGACCGTGGCACCGGGCTATAACCTCCCACCACCACGTACGGACCACGATGGGACGTCCCACGATCGAGCGAATAGGAGTGATAGTCGTCCGCGCGGCGGTGCGCGCGCGACGCTCGCCCGAGAGTCGACGGCGTCGACTTCCGCCGGCGGAAGAGCGCGCGCCGCCGCGTTTTTGCTAGCGTTATGCAGAGGGATGATGAGTAGGAGATCGCGGCTCCGGGTATTTCTTCCGCGTAGAGTGTCCCGGAGGACACGGCGTGGTTTTAATGAAAATTTGCTACGCGGCGGAAGTTTAATTGACTCAATCGGTGATTCGAGTCAACGTTTGACTGGTTGGAAAATTCGAAAACAAAATTTATCAACAATATTTTAATCAGCCTGTTTCTTTCCTGAGGTAGAGATTTATAATTGAGAATATTGATTGATTGTGCGCGTGCGCTGTATATAAAAAAAAGAAGCAGATAATTCGAGATTGCGGTGATGATAAAACGTTTTTCCGAAACAATGCGAAAGAGAGGGAAACAGTCGGAACTGTCTCTGCAAAGATCTCTCTCACCGCGCGCAACGACATTAGCATAATCCCGACTGTTTACTCTTAATTTCCGCATTCAAAATACGTCAGCCGCATTATTTCGCGCGATGACTCATTAAGACATCATTTCCCCGGTCTGGCGGCAATCGTCGGGTGTGCGCGTGTGTGTTGCGACCAAGTGGACGAGGAATTACCATAATACATGACGCGCGCACTTTGTTATTCTATTTTTTTTTCTTCACCGTCTCTTGAGATTCACAGAAAACAGAAAAGACTCAATAAGATCGCTGGGTGCAACAAAAAAAAAAAAAAAGAAAGATCGTAACGATTGCGCAAACATCGCGTTAAAAATGTTATGTTCAAGTGTCAGGTTCTCATTTATTCATGTCGACACAATTTGTAGTTATTAAATCTTATGCTAACAATGTTTACGACGTGTCGATCGCCATAAATAATAACACGCAAACCTTATCTGCGTGATTGCGCCGCAGCCTCGTTACCGTTTGAACGTCACACTTGTTACTGAGAAGCAATTCGAACGTAATCGCGTAATCAATACTATTATCGTGCTCGATAATAAGTTTCGAGATTGATATCTCGCGCGAAGTGAATTATATAAACATACAGTTTGCGACAAAAAAAAAACCGAGCAAACAATCGAGCAAAAATGTCCCGTCGACGACGCTCGTTCAAGCGGGCAAAAAATAAATGACAAGAGACAAAAGAGAGAGAGACTCTCACACCGCGCATAAGTCACTATTAATTTGCAATATGAAAGAACGCGGTCGTCAAAGTGCGGATATACGACGTTACTCGCGGGTCGTCGACACACGTGTAATTCACGTCGGTGTAAATTCCGCAACGCAATTACGGAGTGCCCATTCACGAACGTTACTCGCCTTAAACTCGTCTGCCGATGCCGAGTCTTCTTCTGCATAAAATCCCGGATGCTTCTCTCTCTCTCTCTCTTTCTCGAGGAAGATACGCGCGATGGGGAACCCGCGTGCCGAAAATGCGTTCGTGTGAGCAGTGTCGTAATGTTCTCGGAGACGCGGATTATTTCAGGTGCGCGAAACGACATACGCGACGTCAGGATCTTATTTTTCTCTCTGTACGACTTTCGTGTGCGTCGAAACGAAATTTCCGATTGTTTCTGATGTTCGCGCTATTACACGGTGATATTTTCTACCTGCGTGTTACAAAAAAAGAAAAATGGTATCTCATGTTACGACGCATTCCGCCGCGCCGCACGTGAATCTCCCTTTCTCCATTTTTGTCAATAATTAAAAGATAGAAACTACTCGATGATGTTATTCTCTATCGGCAGTTAATCACCGAACGATCGTTGATGGATATGCGCGGTTTGACACGCGGCCAATCTCGATTAATCAAGCCATTCCGTTTCGGCGCGACCGGAGAAGTCATGAATATAAATCAGCATGCGAGAGATAAAGCCAACCGTAAGCCGGCGCGAAACTGTGTAATATCGATAAACTGTCAGCGTATAACCGCGCCGTTCGCGGATCGGCCGCAATATTGTCATCCGATATACGAAAACGTCTTCCTGCATATCACTCGGAACCAGTTTTTCGTCGCGACCGCCTCTCTCGCGTGAGAATCTTCTTTTTTTTTTCCTTAATTTTTACTTCGAACGGTGAACCTCTCGCGCAAGAAGTGTACGGCTCGATAAACAAATGTGAGATATTCTTTTTTTTTTTCGCGTATGTGTGCGTGCGCGACGGAAATCACTAATGATTCCGAAGAGATAAAATGAAATTTTTTAATTACCTGTACATTTCTCGAAGTTCTTAATTACGGGGCTTCCGTATTATATATTTATCTTCTTTTTTTTTTTTTTTTTATTACGAAATAATTGATCGTTAGGCACACAGTGTTTTACGCTCGAGTCGCATATCGGCGATTATTACAAATTTATAGGCCATCGTGCGGTGGTCGCACGCTGGGATTTTTCGTCCCAGTTTCCAGGAGAGTTTATCCCGTTCTATACCTACCAACCGAACTTTCGATAATCACTCGCGCTCGAGGCCTTTCTCGAGGAAGTTTCTACTATGGGTGTGTTCCAGCACATTTCTAATCGCACACCCTGCGCGAATGACACAAAACTATATTTTCACAGAGATTTATGTCACTGCAATTTGCATATATGCGGAGAGAAGAGAGAGATATACCTTCACCCGTGAACTTTCTTTCCTCATGTGGAGATTTTTAACGTCTGGGCAATAAAATTAAGAGAACGCGAGATCTCGGTAGATCCGCGCTTGCTACGCGGTACTATGATCTAAACATTTTTCATTCATCAAAATTTCGTTAAAATTCCTCGTTAGAAATTCCAACAAAATACCGCACGTCTCAAAAAAACTGTCCTGAATTTTTCTACAAAATTGAAAATTTCGCAAGGCAAACAATTTTTTTTAACTCTCTTATCTAATTACGTTTTAAAATATTATTATTATGTACATACGTGGTTGCGCAGCGAAGATCTCAGAGAGAAGAGGATCGAGATCGTAATTTCGACAACGATCGGCAACTGCGAGAATACGCACTCGCGCGTGCAAGTATGAAAGACATGCGCGCGCGCGCGCGCGAGAGAGAGAGAGAGAGAGAGAGAGAGAGAGAGAGAGAGAGAGAGAGAGAGAGAGAGAGAGAGAGAACAGGGAGAGAAGAAAGAGAGAGAGAACACTGGATGAACATGGTAGGAGAGGGAAGTCGCTAAACGGCATTCCAAGCGGACCATCCGCCACCCAACGGTAACCAACGCATGACGCCCTTATCTTACCGCACGTTATACTGCGCTTTTCCTTCGCGAGATGCCTTTACCTCACTTAACGGATCGTGTCGTCTACGAGAATGGGTGTTTCCGAGGCTGACACACGCACACATACGTAGTCGAGAATTGTCTCCTTTATGACGGATATAAATGTAACACCTACATGTAGATTTTACGTCCCTATGTTAAAAGTGCGAAACTTCCGTTTTACGAGTTCTCATGCTAAGACCGCGTTTTGAAATCCACATTAGTCTCGAGATATGTGAGACACAAGCAATCATGCGCGATCATTTGTGAGAATCGAAATTTCGAAACTCTTATCAACTTTGCGCGTCGAACTTCGATCGCGACACAATGATATTCACCGTTAATTCGATGACGAAACGTTAATGGACGAGCCGTGAGCGTGTGTGCATCAGTTTTTTCGCAACACGGATACGCGCGCGTGCGCGTGTCTCGCACACACACGCATACACACACACACACACACACACACATTAAACTCTCTCGTCGCGTGTACACGGCAGGAGAAGGCAGAAGCAGCGGTCCGGTCCAGAGGGTTCAAGTTAACGGGACCGAAGTCGATTGTGATTACACCTGTGTGTGAGCGTTGACGCGCGGACTCGCGCGTTTCACACACGTGAATCATACGCGAGCGGATGAGAGTACGCGCGCGTCTCGTCGATTTTTCTAAGACGAAAATTATTTCGCACGGGATTCGTCGAAAAAAATGCGTTTTCCGTCGCGTGAGATAAATTCCAAGAGCGAGAAAACACGTCGCCCGACATTTTTATTTCGCTTTTTCATCAATTCTATCGCGTAAGTAGTAAATTTCAATGATGTGTACGTATCGTAATTGGTCTCGAATTCGTTGCAATTTAAATAGAGTCATTACGCGCGACCGATCGGGCTTGACAGGCCAGGGAGGAGAAAAGAAAAAGTTATCGATTCTGGTATCCTAAGACCCGAGCAATGGCAAAAGCGAGATCTGCCGTGTGTGTTAGACTCGCAATTAGAGAGACAGGGCGAGGGGACGCGCGGATTTCCCGGTTTTCTTCCAACAATTTTAATCGCGCGATACGGATATCGATTCACACAGACGAGTTTTTCACGATGAGCACCCGCGGGTTTTGTCGCCGCTCTCAATGTTCACCGAGGATTTCTCAACCGCTAATTAGATCGTGTTATGTTAATGTGACCGCGGAGCAAACTTATAGGATTGCGTAGTAAGCGGATAAAAGAGAGAGAAAGAGAGAAGAAAAACGAAGGAAGAAAGAGAAAGTAGTCGGTTTTTAAACGGCTGCGGCGGTTCTCTCTCGGCTGCGCGAGACTATCGAAACGTGATTATATTTCACATTACATACGCTCGACGATAATCGATCACCGCCGACGACAGGATGCTTCTAAACGTTATTAATTCTCGCGCAAATTAATCCCACGATCTCAGGCCTCTTCTACGGAAGCTCTTTCGTTTTTCCAAGTTTTTTTTTGTCATTTGTTAAACTAATCCTATTTAATTTTCATTCGCGCATTTCTCCGTTCCGACGTTTGCGCGTCCGTTTTTAACAGAATGCGAATCACACGCGTGTATGCGCGCGCGCGAGGAGATCGCGTTCGCCGATCGCGAGTAACAAATGTTACCTACTACCACACTCGATCTCCGCACGGAACGTTGCGGCGAGAGAGACCGAGGTATAAAGTCGCATAATCCAAGACCGGCATCAATTAGATCGTGTTATGCTAATATCCGTCCGGTACGTAGCCGGTGACCAATCATCTAGCGCGCGCGCGCGCGGCTGCGGGATTGGAGATCTCTCGTAGGCGGCCGACTACCATAATCCCGAGGTGGACGGTTGTTAGGAAACGAGGGACAACCGAGAGAGAGAGAGAGAGAGAGAGAAAGAGGTGTATGTACAAGTGGCAGGTGTACACTGTGCTGGGTGGATCTGTTATGCAGCCCCGGCGGAACATTGTTACCGGGGATTAGCAACTCGCTTTCGGACTGAATCCCTGTCGGATGCAGTTTCGGCGATCCCGGACTTTATCACCGCTCGCAGCATCTCGACACAGTTAACGCGCGCACAGAGCAAGCGCGTGTTAGAGTTAAATGTAAAATATTTGCCATGAAATCGCGCGAGATGCGACGTTTTTCGACTGTACTGAAAATTTATTTTCGCGAAAGTGTGCTGCACCGGGCGTGTGTGGTCTTGCGACGACGACGACGACCGCGCGTCTCTCGCGCGAAGACAATAACGACCGGCGCCGCTCACCAATCAAGTAATTTAGAAATGTTATTTAATTATTTAATTTGTTTTTGCGTTTCAAAACGACGATATTTCACGCTCGCGAGAAAGCAGATCCGCGCGCTTTTGCTATCGAGAAATTCCGCGCGGGCTTGCGCTGCTATTTGCGGGTCAATCGCGTCGTCGCGTCTAAAATTTATAATATTCGAGGTCGCGCGTATGAGTTTTTTTCCCCCGAGATGCCGGGCGTCGAGAAGAGAGGAGCTATCGTCGATCAGAAAACCGACGCGAGAAGGAACACACCGCCGCTCGCGCGCGTACTTCGAGATGCATATCGAAGGAAGAGCGGGACGGGCAAAAGTTCACGGCTCTGGCGCGCTTTTTCTCTCTTAAAAACGTGATAACGTTAGCGCGCGAATACCGTTGCAAAATATGCCATACAATGTATATACGCTCGTGATGTACACACGAGTGCGCCAAAGCGGTATGTAGACAACGCGTACGCGTTACGTGAACGTGCGTGAGATTAATCGCACCTGCCGATATAATTAATTCGCACGCGCGTTATTTCTGACGGAATTAACTTTCCGAACATTATCGCGCGGAGTTAATTAAGTCGCGACGTGTATCTGCCCGCTTGAGAAACTCTCGTTTGCCGCGCGATCGACAGCCGATGACGAACAGGTAACACGTCCGAAAACATTTACGCACAACAGTCTTTCCGTCTGTTTCGAGGAGAGAAAATCGAGGTGTCGAGACTTGAGAGGCGGCTACTACCGTGAATTAATCAGCGAAACCAGATCGAAAGTTTAATTACTCGAATCATAACGCAATTGAATTTCGAGCGTCCGATGAAATTCGAAGCGCGAACGGACAGCAACGTGTTTTTCAAGATCCTCGTCGCGGGCGCGCGGCCCGATCGCAAAAATCACACGTTGCGCGCATCGATTGGGACTACGATCGATCGATCTCTCGTTTTGACCGACGGAGACCGCACCGAGAGAGCCCGCCTACTCGCGCTCCGGTAACAGGTTCCACGCCTTGTCGCATAACGCGAACGATATTTAAACAACCACGCAGTGAGCGCGGACGTGCACGTGGACAGGCGCGCTCATGTTTAAATACATGCGACGAAATACATAGAGGCAGGTTTAATACCTACGTAACATGCCGACGGGTATAGGCCGACATGCGCAGGTGCTTTCCAAGTGCTCGCGGCGACGCATAAAGCGCGCCAACGAGACACCTTCGGAGGTGAAAGAGCACTTTTCGGAGCGCCTTCCGCATTACGGAATGAAGACAAACGCGCGTCTTCGCGGAACAGCACGGGCAACAAAAATTCGTCGCTACGCTCAAACAAATCGTCTTGTTTCGCAATTGGTTTTCGTTTTTTTTTTACACTCGAGATAAAATTCAGACGTAATTCTAGACGATAAAAAGAGCTACTCGTCGCTGCATGGACCACTGCGATACAAGGAATCATTCTTTTGCGCAGATTTTGATCTTTTTTTTTTTATTTACTAGCACAACACAGGCGCGCGCACGCTATTATTGTTTTTATTTTAACGTGTAGTGTCAGTAAACACAACCTGTCACACCGCGATGACAGCTAGTATATATTTTATATACGTCTGACAAACCATATAATACACATTAGAGAGATGTCAGAATTAACGCATGACAATCAAAATCAAAAAGTAGTGAGAGGAACGAGTGTGGAAAAACAACACGTGACTAAAATCACGTGTCTTTAGAAACGTGACTAAAGTAAGATCACGTGACAGGAAAGAGAAGAAAACCACGTGACTGAAGTCACGTGACTTTACTGTTCACGTTTTTTAAGACACGTGACTAAAGTACAGTTACGTGACTTTAGTCACGTGTTGCTTTTCCTCTCCTCACTGTCACGTGACTTTATTTTAGTTACGTTTTTAAAGACACGCGCAACGAAGTCGGCGCGAGACAGTACCTACCGTGCTTCTTGATTCGTACGACATGAATCGAGAAACACATCCGAGAAACGTCGAATCATCGACGTCGAGATAAAAGCGACAACAATCAAAATCGATAGAATCGATTGTATGATTATTTACACACGCTTTTTCTGGTAGGAAACAATTTATTATACACGACGTGTACGGGACGGGAACTACTTGAGTTCGCGCGGCGCGTAATACGCGCCGACGGGTACGCGCGCAGGTGCTCCTCAGGTGCACGCTCGCAGCGACGCGTAAAATATATCAGCGAGGCAATCCCGAAGGTGAAAGAACATTTTTTCAGGACAAGCCGCGCACAGACTTCCGTGTGTATCACTTGATACTTGCGCATTTATAAAAGATAACGCACCTTTATACCGAAATCCTTTCGCTTACCTTCGGAAATTCGTTTTCACCCGAGAGAGCGAATTTCATTTTTTCTCTTTGGCTCGCCCTAAAGTTCCACCCCCTTATCGTCCCGACAATCGGCTTCCCGCGTATTTCACAATGTTCCTTCCGCGTATCGCCGTCTTACATAATCTCGCGTCTGATCAAGTGTTGTAAAAAAAAAAATATCAGTTAGATTTGCGCAACTTGCGTGTTTGCACTGCGAGCGCGTCTTTGTATCGCGCGCTTTCTCTCCCTATCTATATAATCTCTATCTTTCCTCCGTTTCTCTCTCTTCCTTTTCTCTCTCTCCCGTGTCTTGAAAAATATTGTCTTAACCAAGCGGTAATTTCGTTAGGCTCTCACGAGAGAGAACCTTCGCGATTTATAATTCATATTACTCACACAAATCTCTTGTGACTCACGTTCAAAGACGCGCGCGCTCACACACACACATCTTATATTGTATATATAACATATATATACACACAATCTTCGCGCAGTCGAAGTAGGACGGCAAAAGGTTAACGGTTGTATCCGCGTGTACAGGTTGGGATTTTATCGATGTACTTCGAGAATTGAGGATCCTGAAACAATGCCCGCCGTTCAAGGCCAATTCGAAATACACACGAACTGTAACGAGACCGCGCGTACGACGTCTAAAACACGATTCGACAGGTGAGATATCGTCGGTCGTTTGCAATTGCACAATCGTTAGAAACTCGGAGCTACGGTCAATTGGAAAAGGAAGATAATTCGCGATCAAGTCCGATGTTTATTACAGGAACAACAAACAGTAACACAATTGGTCCGCAAGTAGTCCGATAACGAGCAAATTTTCTCTCAAATAAACTCGGCAAGAGATCGCGGATCTAGTTTCTCGCGAGTGCGAAATATTGTCGCTTTGAACGCTAAATAAATAAATAAATAAATAAATAAAAGAAATAACATTTCTAAATTTTTATTCAGTGTTTGTAAGCCAACGCGTCGTTATTGTTCACACGTGCGTCGGTTCGACTTCTTCCTTGTCAGGCGCTCGTCTTTTCTCTCGACGTCTCGCTCTACGCAGGTAATTTGGATCCCAGAAAACTTAGTAATTACCATGTAAATCGGCTCCGCTTTATTAAAGCTCGTAATGTATGCGTCTTATTTCGCGCTCGTTACCGCATACCGCGCGCGCGCATCACAGCGAACATGTCCGCCAAATTATTTTGTACATGTAACGTGCGGGTATAATTTGCAAGTTATCGGGTGCGGTTTGCCCCCTCGGCGTTACGCGGTGTGCGTGTGTGTGTGTGCGACGCGGTGAATAAATTTAAAGTCGTGTGTCGAAAAATTAGCGCTATATCACGCACCGGCGCGCTCGAAGATACAATCCGTGTAGTTTAAATAAAAACGCGCTTCTCTAACTTCTTTATCTCTCTCTTTCTCGCAACGTTATGACAAAAAGCCTACGCCGCCTCATTAAAAAAAACGCCGAGTGTCGGACCGTTCCGTTCGCTCTCGTTTCGCGTATCGCTGCGAAACGAGAGTCGTCGTCGTCGTCGGCTAACCGCATTTCGACGGAGTGCAAAGAGTGTAATAAAATGACCGCGACCGAGTAACGTCATCGCAAAAGAAAACAAAGAGAGAAAGAAAGAGAGAGAGTAAAAACTGTTTTTTTTTCTTTTTTTTTACGACGACCCGCGTTTTATTATCTTCCGCGCTCGAGCGCGGCCGAAGTTACGTTTTGAAGTTATTTGATGTTAACCGGCGCGCAACAGTGTGTTGTTTGCGGATCTCCGGAGTCTTTTGCACAGAGAACGGCGAAATATTCCCCTTGCGCGCGCGCACATACACACACAAGAGATTAAAATATTCCCTTTAAAGATCACACGAAGTTAAACAGGTAACCTTTTCCCCGCAATCTGTCAAGTTGCTCTTTTGAGAACATTCCGAGGAAATAAAAGTAAAAATCCGTAGCAATATATCAATACATTATCGATCTTTGCTTTTTTTTTTACACAACGTTGTGCGCGTGTTATATAATAATCTACGAGAATAGATACAAGAGTTTATTAAAAATTAATAGCGAGAGTTATGTGAGACGTGCGCGAACAATGCGCGACTCGACTCCGGCGCGATATTAAATTACTTTGTATCTCTTAGATTACTTACTTTGTATATCTTTTCCCCGATGAGAAAATTCACTTGATCTCGGTCGGCACCTTGCACACGTTTCTCCGCGCAACGAATACAGTCTCTCCGCAGCGGGAGGAGGAAGTAGGGAGAGGCTAACGCGAGCGACGGGTGCCGTACGTGTCGTTGATGTACCACCATTTTGCGTCGTTGCGGTAATACTTATCTCTCTCTCTGTAGGAAACGCTCCGGTTCCGCCGGAGCGGAACGGCGAGAGACGCGCGAAATTTATATCGTCGCGCTTCTTCTTCATTTATCTTCGCCGCTTCTAACTACACGTACATCTAATTTCCCTTACGTACGTATAGATCGCTCCCGACCGCGAGCGTAATGCGCGTAAGTGACACGCGAGTTGCATCGCGCCGCGTGTTTTAACGTACGCGTTGCGCGTTTTAACCGATGCTGCGGTTGCGGTTACGCGGGACGCGAGCGATACCAGATGCGAGACAACGGGACGCGGAATGCAACCGAGTTCCTTTGCGCGAACGAGGTTCTGGTTATTACATCAACGCCGGGATTCAGAGATCCTGCGCGCGGTTTGCGTGTGTGTGTGTGTGTGTTGCGGTCGGAGAATTTCGAAACCCGCAGAGCTGCGTAAACCTCTCGAACTCGTTTTAATTGATTTTGTGGATTCGATGGTTGAAGAAACGACCTACTCTGAATAAAAAAAAATTATTTATGAGAATTTTTATTTATAAAAATTTACCTGTCGAATTTGAACGCGCGGCACGACGTTTCGCGAGATGTTTGCGTCTACAGAATCGAGTCGCAAAGGCGAACCAAGTGAAAACAGCCGGCTCTAGCTACCGCGATCCTGCGAGCAGCCGCCGCGCGGCAAACGCGGAGATAAAACGGCGGGCGTAATAATATACGGCGCCGGAGTAAAACGCCTGTTACGCGGATAAATTTGCCCCGTCTACGTGGTCGTTTATTGGATTTGCCGGAGGTACAACGCGCGCCGGCGTAGCCGCCGCTTCGGCGTCGCGCGCCGCCGCCGCGAGTGTGTTTATGCGTTTACGCGCCGCGCGAGAGAATGGGATTTAATCCAGATCTTTATTGCCCCACGGGGGCGAAAAAAGACACCCTGCGGGATCGGACAAACACCGCGTCGTTTACAACAGAGAAGGCGCGTGTCTCCGAACCGCCAAACGAAACTTTTTCCAGGATGATCGAGAGAGTATCTCCTCGTCCAAGAGAATCTCGAAGTTGCTTTCTCGCGAGGAACAAAAAATCTTCTTAGCGGCGACCCAACACCGACGATTACGCATTTTTATTGTCGCTCGTGTATGTAACTCGACGCGTGTATGTTCGCCCTCATGGCGTTTCTCCCTTTGGCGAGATTTTCATCTGATCGACGCGTGAGAAATTGAGCGCAACGCTGCAATTTTCGATAATCGCTCGCAATAACCTCGTCGGCTGACACATCGCGTCATCTCTTTGTATACATATAAACGCGAAAATTGCGATAATTCTCGCGGAATTTTCAACGGTCATAGATTTCCGATACGTACATCGCGCGAGAGATAAATTTATTCGCGCAATTTTATTGTGTTGCGTTGCGCATCTTCCGCGAGATGTGCGTATCGTTAGATCGCACGGCGGAAGATTCTCCCGTCTTAATTTAATGACTTAATCCGCGTCAACTTCAACTCGTAAGCGTACGCCTCTTTCCAATGAACTCGGGGAGGGGATCAAATCGCAATTGTATAAGAAACTTATATATAGAAACAAAACGCGATTGCGCGCAATCGCGACGAAAGTAAATCTCTCACGTAACACACACGGAGAAACAAAAACTAGCGGTAAATTGTTTCAACGAATATAAATGCAAATATAAACGCGAATATAAATATTCTCGTGCGAAGATTTTGTAGCACTCGATTGAGTAATAGTATTTTGGTTAAATGATTTGCAAAAAAAAAAAAATTGATCGTGTATAGCGGGATGTTATGATACGGGACATTAATTTTGTCGGATTCGCCTTTCGAAAATCTCGCAGAGATTTCGAACGCACGACACGAAAGAATAAATCAAATAACGAGCGTTGTCGTGACCTTGTCTCCAGCGGCGACATGTGTAATGCGCGCGTAAAAATAAATTACGCACGGATAAAAGCGTTTGATGATTCTTGCGTTACACGTTTGTAATCGCGGATATAATTCATCGCGTTTCTCACCGCTTATTAAGACAGAAATTGCGACAAGCGTCTAAATACGAGCTTAACGTAATTTAATACACACGTATTATTACAAAAAGTTTTTAATGCAACATTATAAATTAATATTTACGCAAAGAAAACTCTTGCGCAGAAAGATAGAAAAGATTATTAGAAAATGTTCGAAACAGAGGCTTGAAAATATCAAACAAACAACACGGAACTTATTCGAGTGTTTCTTTTACGTAAGTATCTCTCGGACGCGAATGTTTATCTCGCTTGCGTCCTTTCCTATCGAATACAGTGCAATTCCTTAGAGCGGTGGTGTGTCTGCTGGTTTTGTTTTTGTCTCGACGGGTTGATGCTCGACGTTGAGAAGCGGACGACGTCAATAAGCGGAAACGCGTAATTTCACTGATCGATCACCCCTTTTCAGCGCGCGGTGTTACCGCGTATAACCCAACTACCTCATCCCTACCCCCCCCTCCCTACGATTGGATCGCGCACCGGAAATCGCGCGCATCGGCGGCACACATACGGATTATCACTCACGGCGAGAATTTCCAAGCGTTATCTTGGCGTAGTCGTGAACGATATATCACGGTGCGCGCGCGGTCGTCTCTGCGCGCACCACCACCTATCATTATCCGACGGTGATGCCGAGGGTGATTTATCTTCGGTCCTTAGACTACCGCATTTTCGAGTTCGAAATCTTTTCCGCAGGGTAGTCATTACCGCGGGCAGCGACACTCGTCACGCGAAGCGAAACGTCCGAGAACTCACGAAGAGATTAATCTCTATTTAATTTTCTTTTGAGAAATTTAAAACACAAAAACAACAACGTCCCTCTGTGCAGCACGTGTGGGCGCGGAGTGTCTCTCGCGAAATTGTATAAATGACCAAATTTGCGATTTTTTTTTTTTTTTTTTCGAGAACACTGGAGAGCATCGGTGCACAGTTTTCGGGGATTACAAACGTAAGAATATTGAAAACTTACGGATAAACACCTCGTTTAACTCGGTCTCGAGAAGCAGATGGCTTTGAGGTTGCCGGAAGTTGTGAAACAACCTCCTCTATATACGGACCCGTGGGTAATTATTGCAGGAAATTGGAACGCACGACGATATGAAACGTGACAAGCCGCTGAGGGGAATCTCGAGACGTTGTGTTTATCATATATATTTTGTGTATGTGTATGTGTGTGTGTGTTATTATATAAAAGAGAATGCCCGATTTTAATTTTATAAATTACGTTATAGAGACGGTGTTATATGGCAGTTTCTCTTCTCTTAATGGAACGGACTAACGGCACTTCTGGTCATTATAATCGGTAGCCGGTAATAACGTCAAGAGAATTAAAAAAAAAAAGTAGCGGATGTAGACATATTTAATACCTCGAAAGGTTTAACGCACATCGCGTGCGATTATACGCGACAAGATTTTTTTTTTATTTTTATTTTTTTTTATAATTCTGAGAGAAAAAGAGTAAACAATACATTGAAATTACGAGATATTAATCGCTCTCGGTAATATCAAGCAGAGAGAATTGACAGAGAGAAAGAGAGAGAGAGAGAAAAAGAGACCGATCTTTTATTCATAAATTAATATGTTGATAATTACTCCAATCGTCAGTTAAACGGTATTTAATATTCATTTATCATCGCGCATTTAATCGATAGCGTCATTACACCCAAGTATTTTCCATCAGCAGTGCAGATCGTAAAGCAAAACCAGTATGAAAAAAAAAAACAAAAAACGCGCAAATATGCGATAATTGTCTTAATGTAAACGCCATTAACCCAACGCGAAACTCGAGCGAAAAAATTGAATCGTTTGCAACTGTAATCGCAGAAGAAGCTCCGTTTTTTTTTAATCGGTCGAGTCGCGCGGCGAGGTGTGTAATTATTGAAACTTCATTGCGTAACTCGCGTAAATAGGAGTTTCTCGTTTTTTTTTTTTTTTTTTTTTTTTTTTTTTTTTTTTTTTTTTTTTTTTTATTTCTCGCGCATCAATTAAAAAATTATATACGGGATCGCACGCGAAGTTGTAAAGTTCAATTTCCCGGACTTCGTTCGTGCGAAGTTCTTGCAGGATTATTATTTCGCATACACGCACACACCCACACCCCCCTCCCACACACACGCGCGCGCACACGCACACAACACACACATTTTCACGCGAGTCTGTAATTCTTATCGCGAATAATATACACACGTATACGTGAAAGGCTTCGCTTCAAAGCTTCACCTTTAATCGCAAGACGAAGTCGATTGCTCGTGCGCCATTAAAACTGTCATACGAAGGATCTTTCGGCGATCAATCGCAGTGTTTACCGTCGCCTCTCAAGGGGACGACGACGTCAAGCGAACGCGAAGAGTTCGAGCTGATTTTTTAGCCGCGACTTAAAATTTGTCGGTTACTTTCACTCACCGCCGCGCGCGTGTCAGTCGAAATCGAAGTGATTTGCATGTTATCGGAATAAGACACGCGACTGAACGAAGATCGACGTGTTGTTCTCGACCGATAAGTGTATTCGCCGATTTATTCGGCGTGACAGCTTTCTCGTTACACGTCTCTCGCAACGTATGTATCGACGACCTTTGTCGTGTTGGTCCCTTTCTCGAACGAAATTAAACGCAATTGCGCAACACACACACACACACAAACCGCACATGAGTCGTTCCAACGACGATGCGTCGATACACTTCGGAACTGGATTTTAATCGCGCGAATCTGCATCGCCGCGCGTTATTAATCTTACTGTCAAATCACATTATTAGTCGTGATTTATCGTTGCGTTTACATTCCCGCGCACGTTGACATTACGATCGCGGTACATCCGATAACGAACGACGCCGCGCTATGGAAGCTGTTATCGGAAAGTAAGTTGCTTATTTAAAGAACCGCGTGTTTCTCGCCGCAAAAAATTTATCGTTAATAATTTGTCAATAATCTAGACGCGTATATATACGCCGTGTATTTGCATATACGCATGCTGTCTCTCCTCGCGCGCGGCGGCAATAAATACGAACACGCGGAATATTAATATCTCCATCGCGCGCGGCAACTTCTACCTTTTCCGTCTCTTTCTCTCTTTCTGTGATCTATACGCAACATTCGAACTTTTTGCTCGATCGGATCGCGTGTAATTTTCGCCCGTAATCACCTCCCGGTAACGGTTGATGAAGTGCAAGTCCGAAGACATTGTATTCCTCTAATTAACGATCTCCTCACGGGCAAAACGAAATAATAACGCGATGCCGCGAAAGGTTAAGAGCGATTACTGGAAATCTGCTCTCAGACGCCGCTGCGAATTCCTCTTCACCCTGGAAAGAAACTGTTTTTCCCGAACGAAACTACGTCATCGGTCACGAAATGTTCGTCGGGTCGAAACCGACCGATCGACGGGTGTGTGTTGCGCCAATCTTCCCTCTCATCTCGCGCACGAAGAAGCTCTCCTGTGTGTAACCGACTTCGCACGGTATCGTTAAGTTACATGTGTACCGCCGCGATTCCAAGGATGTATACAATTAACGACACGAGCTCTCGAAGGATAATGTCTCTTTTTTTTTCCTTCTTTTTTTCACTTCGCGCGCGCCGATTGGAAACGCGGTTAATGGAATCTCTTTTCTAGATGCGGCTGCTCCGCAACGGATATAGCGCGCGCGCCCCCGATCATCGGCATAGCTTACCACGTGCTACATACAGTCGTCGCTCGTATATATATATATATATATATATATATATACACGGAGAGATATGCCGAGGCACATCGTCACATCTCAGGATTGCGCTCGGATTTTTCCTGAAACCCGTTTTAGCGCGCGCGCTCATCCT
This sequence comes from Pseudomyrmex gracilis, assembly GCF_002006095.1. Lineage (NCBI taxonomy): Eukaryota > Metazoa > Arthropoda > Insecta > Hymenoptera > Formicidae > Pseudomyrmex > Pseudomyrmex gracilis. Next base: position 143,386 of record NW_018020829.1, on the reverse strand, counting down.
ACGACGACGACGACGACGATGACGACGATGCGCGCCAGCCTACGCTTATCGCGCGAGCTTGACCGGCTCGCTCGTCCTCGTTTCCTCGGTTCATTCTTTCATCGGTTGGTAAACGATCGTAAAAGCCCCGTCAGCGCGCGGCCATAACGATCGCGCGGCGCGTAACGATTCGCGGATGCGCACGGCAATTAGAAAAACCGCGCACAGAGATCTTATCCGTCGATCGTTTCGAAGCGACGGTGATGGCCTTAAGTGGCCATTCTTAATTTGATACACGTGTTTTTCTTTGTATTTCTTTTCTGTCGGTCGCATTATGTGGAACATTGAACACAAAGTGCGCACACGTAAGATAATAAAGTTATATGGGGCTCGGGGAATAGAACGAAAGAGCGAGAGAGAGAGAGAGAGAGAGAAAGAGAGAAAGACAAACAGTAGAATATGTGCATCGCGTGTTGAACTGTGTCAAGACTCGACAATGAGAATAAATGCGAGTAATAATCGCGCGCGAAAGGCGACCGCAGAGATCGAGACCTCCTAAAGCGCAAAAGAGCACGCACTAACGGTCGCGTTTTATTGTGCTCGTTGCGCACGGATCCGAGCGTCTGATTTGTTGCCAAGTGTCAGAATAGGATACGCGGACTCTCTGAAAAACAGGTATAACCGTGCGTAGGCGAGCTGTCAGTCGACGCAGCTGCTCTCTCTCTCTCTCTCTCTCTCTCTCTCTCTCTCTCTCTCTCTCT
>NW_018020829.1:125755-142601 GCF_002006095.1 Pseudomyrmex gracilis | reverse complement strand
CTCTATCTATCTATCTATCTATCTATCTCTCTCTCTCTCTCTCTCTCTCTCTCTCTCTCTCTCTCTCTCTCTCTTTCTCTCTTTCTTTCTATTTGGCCTCACGTGAGAATATCCTATCTGCGCAACATGGTGTTCGAGATCCGTTCTCGCCACGAACATCTCGACAAAATTACATTGAAAAATAATTATACGCTCCGCGGACTCGCGCAAATGTTAAAAAAAAAAACAAATCAAGAAAAGAGAGAAATAGAATATTAAGAATAAAACACTGTATAGCTGTAGCGTATAAATAAGGATACTAATAAAACACTAATAATAAATAAAGATACTAATAAAACACTTGTATAGCTTTAGCATATAAATCTTCGCAACTGTGGATGATTTCATCCAGTTGCGGATTATTTCAGCTTTCGAAAATTCTGTGCGACTCGACGTCGCAAGTATCGCGACCTTAAAAACTAAGAAGAAAAAAAAATAGAACGTACAGAATTAAAGATACTGATGAAAAGATACGCTGTAATTTTCGTATCACAACCTTCGAAAATATTGCTGTGGCTCTTTCGCAACTGCGTGTTAGTATTTTCAACCTTCGAAAATATTGCGCAGCGCAATTCGATGTCGCAACAACATTACGACTAAAAACTAGAAAAAAAAGAGATAGAATAGAGATATCAATGGAGAATAATAAAGATACCGATACAAAGACAGAGACTGTAGCTCTTCGCATCATCGTCGCGATCTGCCGTCTCGCTATTTTTCAACCTTCGAAAAACACCGCGCGGCGCGATTTCGCAATTTCGTCGTTTACAGAAAAGAAGCGACGCGCGCGCGCAACTCACGTCATCCCTGTCCTCGTTGAGCTGCTCGTCGTCGGGATTATCCTCGAGTACGAAGCCGACCTCGTTGTTGTTTCTCGTGAGCGACGGCAGCTTCTTCGGCGTAAGTTCGTCGCCGTCCGTGTCCCTCTTGCGCTTGCTGCTGTCCCGATGTTGCTCGCTGAGCGCGTTGGTCTCGTGCTCGTCCAACATGTCGGTGACCATCAGTTCCGACTCGACGCTCGTCGGGGACACAACCTCGTCCAGCGGTGACATCGTCGCGCGATCGGCCTCGCCGGTTTCCAGAACGGACATGGTGCAAAATCCCCCGCTGTTACGGCCGCTATCTACTCGCTCGTGGGGATTCGCGCGGAACGGTCGCCGGTCGCTGATGGGTGACAGCGAGATACCGCGGCAAAGACCGAGCGAGCACAAACGCGGGCACATAGAGTCTCTCCCTCTCGCCGTTTGAATCTTCGTCCGTTTGTCAATTCGAAGGGATATCAGCTCATTAACCCCGCTCGATCTTCATTAAGAAATCTCGGATCATCGCGAAAGACGAGCCGCGTGTCAGTTGTTTCCGATATTACGTGAACGAGATACGCGCGTGGTTTTACAGTTAGGTTTCAATTCGATGGTCTCTGCGCATATTTTGTTGTTTGTCGTCGTGCTCGAACGTCGGTAACGTACGTTCGGTAATGATCGTTTTAATGAGAAGAGAAGAATTCGCTTTCGTCGTGAAACTCTCGAGCCAATTTACGAGAGACAGTCGTCGACCAGTCGTCAGTAATATCCATGCGCGTTTGTTACATCGGGCAATCTCCTCTGATTATTCGTTGATGGCATAATGATCGTCCATTAACCGGATAAAACACCGTTTATTTAAGAGAAATAAATCAACAAGCGCGCGGATTATTAAACCGTGTAGGTACGCGTGCGATTTAACGAATGCGTTGCCGAAGACGCGCGTACGTCCCTTCTTGAAGAAGAAGACGTTTTTCCGCGTCTACGTTTTAAAAACTTTTACTTCCACACACACACACACACACACGCACGCGCACACACGACCGGAGCATTAAAACGACCCCGACGTCATTAATTCGCCGCAACGATGCGCTCGCTTACGAGCTCTTCGCTCTTGTCCGATTACATTTAATCTCAGTCGCGCGAGAACATCATCGCCCGAGCGATCTTACATTTTACAGTCAATGAAGACGCGCGCACGTGACTGTCTCTCTTCTAGCCGATTAAAAAAAAAAAAAAAATTATGCTAATGTAACATCACTCCATTGCGACGTACTCGTCGAACTTCGAAGCATTCGTAGCGCGACGAACTTACAATGGCACTGCGGATAATTGTATGCAAATTTCCTGTCAGGCGTAACTTTCACTGCTCAGAAGAATCATCGAAGAAACTATGCGCGCGCGCGCGCACGCACGCGTTATGTTCCACTTAATTAAGAGAGGAGCTCGAAACGTCAACGGTATTTGCTGTCGGCGACTTCGACATCCCGTGATGAGGAATCGCGCGAGCGTCGTATAGTCGCTCTTTAATAGGATTTCAGTAACGGCAAGCGACACGCAGACGTGAGAAAGAAAGAGAAGAGAATATACGGACTCGATTGCCTTTATCAAGGCAATCACGCGTACACGTCAATCACAGACAATCACGGCGCGCGATAGCTATCGTCGTAATCATCCGCGTTATATTTTCTTGTACGCTATTTCGAGAGATCAACATCGCGCGCGTCTCAGAATTTCGTCACGCGATTTGCGAAGAAAGACGTGAAATTTTTGATCGCGTTCCAGGCGTTTCTCGCGATTACTTTTGCGTCACACGATCGAACCGCGTCTCGTTAGTCCAAACGAGTTTTTTTCGACGCCTCTCTTTCGCGAGACTATCCTCCTCTCGAGAAACGAGGAGGGGAAGAGACGACCTCGCGCGCGTTCAACTCTCCGGACGGGGCTGTGTTACGCGCGATACGCGCCGCGGAATGTCATTTCTCGCATTAGAACCCTCCGTAAAGCGGCAGTTTTAACTCCCCGTCTGGGTGGAGACATCAACGCGCAATTACGCACGGCGTAATGTCTCTCGCATCCGCGCGCGTAAATTTTTCTCGTTCGCGCGACGTCATTCGCGCACGCTCGCTCGCGATCTTACTGATTTTAATCGAGCGGAATGTCGGAAAATTCAATCAACGCGCGCGCAAGGAGTTTTTCTTTCAGAAACGTGAAAATTCTCTCTTCTGTGTTTGATCTTAATACGAGATCTATCGACAACTTCCGCGACTACATCCGTGTGTGTGTGCCCGCGTGGTGCCCAACGACGCAGAAACCGCAGTCACCGAAACAGTCACGTGGCACGGACTAGTTCCTCCAAGTCGATATATGCTACCGGTTCCCACACAATCGATAGCCTGCCCGACCCGGCCCGATTTCACCGCGCAATCGAGACACACCGCGTATGACACCGGTGGCCAGAAGAAATACACCGATCGTCGCGCACGACTCGCGTACACACGCCGAGATATCTTCTGTTTCAGTTTCGCGAGATGAAGTTGTTTCTCGTGTATTAAATCACACGCGAAAATTGTTTCTCGCGCGAGAATCCACCTCTCGATTCTACTCACTCGATCGAGTCTTCGCTGTCTTCAGCTGTTTTGCGACTCGTAAATCTTCTCATTTCCGATTCGTAATTCCGCTGCGCAATTTCGTTCCGCAATCGGAAATCACTGTTCTCCAGAGTGTGTGCGTCTCTCTCTTTCTCGCGCTTGTTGAGACGTTCAAAGTAGGAACGTTGACGGTGAGGACGCGATCGATCAATCGTAGGCCACGTGGTCGTGCACTGTCACGTGGGGGCGAGGAGAGAACGACGAACGTTTGTTGCCGTTGGCGAGAAACCCGAGAGAACGATAGAAGACGTACACGCGGCGAGCGGAAACGGAGCGATCGAAAATCGACGGGCGCGCGTTCCCCTCCTTCGGAGGGGTCACTTCCTCGGGAAAAAGTCAACCGGTGAAAAGTCGCGATATATATGTACGCACACTTTTTGAATGCCCGCGTATTGAACGAAGGTCGACGAGGACCCGATCGGTCGACACCGCGTTGGCGCGCGCGCCTCTCGAGAATGGCCTAGAGGCGAAAAGAGGAAAGGATCTCCTCGAGTGGCGCCGCCCGCGGCAGGAGGGGGCAAGTTTCTCTCTCTCCCTCTCTCCTTCTCTTTCGGGTGAAGCAAGTGCTGAAGCTCTGCGTTCCGCACGATATCCTCCGTAGATATCCACCACCATCACCGGCCGCCGACCATCACCGTCACACACACTACCGGTCCCCGCGTCATTGGTACCGGTGCGTTCACCGTCACCAACACACCATCAACGACGCCAGCTGTCGCGTTCTCCGTCTTGTTCCCTACCTGCGATCTTGACTTCGTCGGCGCTGCTTCCGCTCCGGAGAAGCCCGCGTTCTCTCGAGCTCGCGTCTCTCCCGCGTCTCTTCCCCCCTTCCCTCCCGGTGTGCCCCTCTTCCGCGTCGTTTCCTCCACCGCGTCGATGTTCCTCCTCTTCGATCTCCGCGCGTCCTCCTTCAATCCGAGTCCGGACTCAGACCGCTCGGTGCGGTTGTCTCGCTCTTTCCCTCGCCTCGTTCAGACGAGAGTAGTACGCGGTCGGTATGTCCTCCTGGCCTGTGTGGAGGAGCATTCGCTTCGCAACCTGGGCGGGACGGAGAACGAGGAGAATTTAGCATTTTCCTTTCGGTTTGGACGACGTTTGATCTTTCTTCGATCTCTCTCTCTCGTTCCTCTTCTCTTCCTTTCGTCGCTGAGAGGAGTTACGCGATCCCGCGGGGAAACGTGCCTTGGTCGATAACGACCACGAGTGTATATTTATCTCTCTCAAATCGCTTTGTCGCTTCCTTCACGGATGACGGCCGAGAGAGCTACGTGCGAGGGCACGTCGAGACCCGGTTGGATCGATTTAACGGATACGCGAATCCTCTTGCATCGCACTTCTATATTATTTATTTAATTTTATTTCTACATTGTCGTAAAGGATATTCTATCAATACTATATGTGTCTTCTCTATTTGTTTATTTATTTACGCTCGTTAATTTCACCTATTGTGTGCGTAATATCCACTTTTATCGCGCACGATAAATTTCCTTCAGTCACAACTTGGGTCTTTTTTTTGGTACCTTCCTGAGTGTGGTTGTCCTTTTTTCCCCCTGTTATGCTCGGCACATTTGTAACGCCTAGCCTGCCTTTACCTGTCTTTTCCTCTTTTCTATTTTTTTTTTTTTTTTTGTTCTTTTACTTCTTCATTCTCGCCGAGATATTTTCGTTCCCCGTGTGTATCATCATCATCATCATCGGTTTACATGGCAGCGCGTATCTCTCCGCAACAGGTATCGACTTCTTGTCTTTCCACGCTCTCTTGCAGATCGTTACTAACGACCTACACAATCTGTCGGTCTCTCAAGCGCGCTCCGCACCGATCCGATCTAACGCTAGATCACTTTGGGACCGGTCTCCGATCTTCGTTATCTCCTCTCCGTTTTCCCCCCGTTTTTCTCAATTAGTTTTACGCGCACACACAACTTCCGATGTGTTGCGAATGGAAGATGATATCGAGCGCGTTAATCTTCCTCAGCGAGAATTTGCGGTTCGACGACGATTTATTCGAAATTAATTATTACGTGATACACATATGTATTATATAGTAATTAATTATTATGTGGTGATGTATTATACAATAATTATTATTATGTAGTGATATATATATATAATAATTAATTATACATATATTATAATAGTTAATTATTACATAATTATTAACTATTATAAAGTAACGTATAATATATATGCAATATTGTAAATAAAATCCTTCCACAGAAAAAGCATGTGTAAATAATCACAATCAATTCTCTCAATATTGATTGTTGCCACTTTTATCTCGATGCTGATTGGACGTTTTTCGGATGTGCTTCTCAATTCATGTCGTACAAACCAAGAGGCACAATAATGCTTCTTATACGCGAAAGTCATGCGATTGAGAAGTAAGGAGGTTTTCATGGAGCAATATCTCAAGAAAGACTGAACCAATCACTTTTGTTTTAGTCTCAATCGTTTCAAAACAAAACACTAAAAAAAAAGTATTCTTACGTTTTTTAAAGTCACGTGACAGGGAGGAGAGAAAAAACACCATGAGACTACAGTCACGTGACTTTACTTGATTTTAGTCACGTGTTGATTTTACATTCCTCCCAGTCACTATTTTTCGAGTGCGATTTTCATGCGTTATTTTTTGACATCTCTCATACGTACATCATGTGTAGTATATGATTTGTAAGACGTATATATATACTATATGTCATCGCGGTGACAGATTGTGTTCACTGACACAACACGTTAAAATAAAAACAATAATAGCAAGCGCGTAACGCGTGCCTGTGCGCGCTAGTAATATAAAAATAAAAAGTTAAAAAAAAAAACAAAAGCTTTCTCTTTTTTATCCTTTTTCTCTTTCCACTATCAAAACCGACACACGTCGGTTCGTCTCTTCGAGTTTCAAAAAGGAACAAAACAAAACGCGCGACTACTTGCTTGATATTACATCTTTTATTGCCAGCTAATTATTTTTGCGCAAGTCAGATCGCGGATAATTAATTTCATTTGACGCCGAGCTCATTAACCGGGCGCGCGATTAAATCGGCATGGCGTGTAATAAAGTCGATCGAGTTGAGCAGCGGTTAAATCCGATCAGATCAATTTAGCGGCAAATGTCAACTGGATTATCCGCCGCGTACGTGCGTAATGTCGCCGGAATGCGTAAGATTTAGATTGTACATGGGCCCGCGCATTCCTCCAATACGTTAACCCAATATGTGAACCGGCAACGAAGGCGAAATGAGTCACTCGTTAGGAAGGAACGCGGCCGCAATAAACAACGCCTTTGTAATTTCAAACTGCAATAAACTCGTCCAGGACACACGCCGTTTGGTTGCGCTTCGCAAAAAGCGAGGGAAAACGACGACAGTTTGTTTTTTTTTTTTTTTTTTTTTATGGTTGCGGAATAAACGCGCGATCGACGCGGATTAGGATCGATCGCGAGAAGAAAGTTTGTAAACGAGAAAAAAATACGATCGATGTCGAAACGTAGTTTCAAGCTGTACTACATATTGGAACGCGATCGATGAGGAATCTGTTCTAAGAAATTGTCCAAGTACGCGCGAGGTTCGATTTTTGTGATCTTCGCTACATGCACACTTCGAGATAAATTAAATGTCACAAAGTGAGCACAATCTGTGTGCAATTGTTGCGCGAATCGCACGTGGAATTCGCATACCGCGACGATCAACGCGAAGATATTCAGGCCAAGGGTGATCGGCACAACCGGCCCCTCGATTTCGGCGAGAGAAACTGGTCTTCTCTTGAGAACGCCGAGACAGATAACGTTCCCTCTTCCGCTTCTTGCTTTTTTCTCATGCTTCGTGCGACAACGCGCGATTATTAAAATTCCGCAGTGTCTTTGAAAAATAACGACGAAACTCTGTTGAAATTAACACGCAAAAGAGCTTCGGAAGTTTCTAAACGGATACTTTCCAGCGAGATAAACTTGTATAAATGATTACAGAAAGCAAAAAACACACACCGTAGGTTTTCAATCTTGATTTACATAAAATGCAAAGTTACGTCTTTCTCTATGTTAAAAATTGTAGAAAACGTAGAAGTTTCTTGCGCGTTATTTACGATCGAATTTACGTTTACGAACCGGCGTCGTAACGCGGCAACGAGGCAAGTAAAAATTTTTCGAAAGACATCAGATTAAAATTTATTTTACTTTACCACGCGCGGTCATTAACGGAAAAAAAGTTTGGCGATGCACAAGCGCGGAGATAATTTACGAACTGTTTGCGAAACTGTTCGCCGTTTTCTCGGATATACATAAAAATTAATAAAATACCAAATCTCGTAACAGCTTTCTGTAGATCTCTCTTTCTCTTTCTCTCTCTCTCTCTTCTTTTTCATTCACCGGTTTCTTCTAACGGAGAGAAGTCGCGAATTTTTTTTTATCGTCATACGCGCGACAGGATTTCTTTCCTACCGCCCATCCACGTGTTCGTGAGATCACTACCGAGCCGTGCGCGTCGACCACGTGTGTGCAAAAACTCACGTGGAGGGAACAGCGATTGAGGAGGAGAGAAGGGGAGGGAGAGAGGAAAAGCGTCGCGCGTTAGGTTATCCGGCAACGAAGGGAGACGCGCGCTCGAGGAAGATACATTTTTCAGATTGTAAGAGAACCCGGTCTCGATAATGCCGAACACCGTCGATGACGCTTCCTTCGCCTCCTCCCCTCGCCCCGAAAAGAAACGACGACGACGACGACGACGGCACATTCCCGAGAGAAATCTTTGAGCATATTTTCACGTCTTTTCTGAAGGGCGCGTCTCTGCCGGATGCAGATAGCGGCGGCCGTGTCGCGGGATGTGTGGCCACGTATGGGTGACGACACAATATCCCCTTCTGATGGTGAAGGCCATCCAACCTGCACGATACGATGTAATACTTGCCGGGGATAATATATTGCTGTACAAATGGCACCGAACTTCTCCCCCCGTTCTCTCCTTTCTCGCGTACCTGTGTGTAAGTCCGCGCTTATCTACCCGCTCAATTTTCACGACACCAGTGTCGTCGTCGTCGTCGCTCGACATGGCACGTTGCTTCTCGCACAGGCGCGGATCTCGCGCAAATTAGCGACGCGAAATTGCAAAAGAAACGAAATCGTGAATGAGCGTGTTTTTTAGAATATAATTTTGTTTGTTTGTTTGTTTTTTTTTAATGTTGCTAAGTTTTCTCTCTCCACGCGACGACGTGCGTCAGATTTGAGGAAGTGCGAATTTAGCGCGCTTCCTCATACCGCGCGCGATGGTTGCAAAGAGATGAGATTCCGTGGGTTAAACAAGCCAATACGGCGCGCGTTTCAAATTGAGAGCGATCGATATATAACCCGAGATAAATGCGAGCGTCGACTACTAGAAATTGCACTGCCAATTGCGTGTCGTTGCCGATCGACGTTCGCGATCGCAATCAGCGACGGCTGGCCTACGTCCACTCCCTATTTCGCTTCTTATCCCGCAAGCTCGACCAATGATAATGGCAGACAGGCGTGGCTTGTTGAGAGATTTGTTATTACAATCACGTCGTCGATCATGCGATTTAGATTCTCGCGTGTCGGTGAACGTGCCAACGCTACCGCGCTGCCACGTCGTCGTCGGTTGCGAAATCGTCGCAGCGACGACGACGACGACAACGACGACGACGATGACGACGTGGTGGTGGTTACGCGCGTTCCCCGGATAACTTATTGTCCTTTATCCGCGTACGGGACGAAGAATTGCGCCGATTAGTCCGTTATGGTCGATACTCAACTAACGATTTTCTCCGAAGCGTTTTAATCATCAGCAAACGGAATCCAATTGTTTTGCAATTCGCGCGATTCTATTTGGCTCGATATATTTATTTATTTATCTGGACAAGTCCCGATATACGAAGATGAAATAAAGTTGCAATAAAAAACAAATATGAATATAAACAATTATACATAAAATTATAAATAAAAGTTAAACGTAAATATTAATAAAACCCAAATATAAGATAATATAAAAATTAAAAAACCAATATCTCGTATTTTGTACTTCTAATACGAGACTATCGACATTATAAAAAATTTTTAGCACGAAACAATATGGAGACGTAGCACGTGAGGTGCAACATAGCGCTAAAAGGCTGCGGCAGCTTCTTCCATCGCGCACGGAACATCTTCCACACCGTGTAACGAGACCGGTCACGCGATCGATACTGTTTTATAAAATGCGTCTTTCTCTCTCTCTCTCTCTCCTCTTTTTCGGGCTCATAAATTTACATTCCAAATTCCACGCAAAACGACACAAATTGCCGGCAGTATATCTCGTAATTAGATCGCGCACGCTCGATCATTATCATCGTGTTATCCCTCCTCCCCCTCCTACCCTTACTTGTGCCATTAACTTTGTCCCGGCGATGTGGTGTTCCGCTGTCGTCTGTTGACACGACGCAAAAACGAAACGTTGAATTCTCATGCCGATGAATTTTCATTAACCGGTTTTATATAATAACGCTCTTGTACGACGACGATCGGGACCGTTTCTAACACAGAGGAAGACTCGTTGTCGTAATTGAATAATCCGGCGGACTTTTATCGCGTCGATCGATACGTTATTCGCTTTCGTTATTTTCCATATTTTTTTATATCGTGTGTATGTGGTGCGCGCGCGCATGTGTGTGTATCTTCTGTATATATGGGCTTGGAAACGTGTGTTCGAAGTTGAAATCGTTATTTCAATTTACGAGCATCACTTCCGGGAGGCAATTTTCAACAATATCTCTCGTGCGTGACGTCTCGACTCGGCGCGGTCGCGTCAAAAAATTCACGGACGTCAGGTAGGTACATCCACTCGACTATTAGGGCCGTGCACCGAGAAGAAAGAGAAGAAGAGAGAAAGAGAAAGAGAGAGAGATAGCAGACTCCGTCCGTACCGAGAGTAGACTCTTGCGGTTTTGCGATCGAGAAGTGGTTGTGCGCGCGCAAACCCGGGGGGATTGCGCGCGCGTCGCGAAACCGTGTACACATCGCCGCTCGTATAAAACGCACATCTCCCGTTCTCTCTCGTTATCATTACAAGTTACTTCTCTTTGCATTTCAACCGTAATCGCGTTCCGAGCGTGCACGCCCGAGCACGAATACCGCGAGCGCAGCCTCGGCTTTAAGCGGCCGAATCGATCAGCACTTAAAGACGAATGAATCTGCCCGACGGTGGATATTCGAGAACGAGATGCACGAACACGCGCTCTCTTTCTGTCTCTCGACTTGCAAAACCTCATCGAGAGGTTCGCGATCCTATTTCGCGAAGCTTCGATAAATCAAAACGACGACGACGTGACGAAAGTGACAGGTACATATTTGTGGGAATGATTAAACTTGACGCGTGTCTACTTTTCGCGATGTTCAACGCGAGAAAGCGGCGGCGGCAACGACGACCGTCGCGCGATAGAACGGAATCGATGACGAAGAACGATGTTTCATCCGCCGCGCGGTATGTTAATTCGCACACGACGACGAGAAAAAAAAATCTCTTCGCGCATGCAGAAGGAAAATTCCGAGGAACAACAGCGGGAAAAGAGAGAGAGAGAGAGAGAGAGAGAGAGAGAGGATTTCGCTTTATAATTCCGCGTTATAATTCCTCGAGAAACCGCGCGTTTACGTTTCCTTCGTTTGGATCGCGCGCGCGGAGGTGAAGTAAATTGCAGGGTATGTACGGCGGCGGGGAATGCAAACTTATTGTTGGGGGGCAGCATCGCGCGGGAGAAACGACGGGACAAACGTTAAAACGACGCACGGTGAATGCGGTATGTCCGGTTACGTGCTAATGCGATTTTACAACGCAAATGGCTTCTTGCGCGATTCTCCCGTCCAATTGCGCTCTATCGCGCGAAGCAAAAAAACGCACGTCACGAAAGGAAGCACCGACGTAAAAAGAAAAAAAAACAATAAATCTCACACCAGCGATTCCAACCGGATGTAAATCGCCACAACGGGGACAATAATAACGTTTCTTAATCCGATTATCTCGAGCAAATGTATGATGTAATTGCCGCGCTGCGAGGTTAAATGTTTTTGCACAAAATATTTACCGCTTGGTTTTTGTTTTTGTTTTTTTTTTTTCATTTTCTGCGCTTTAAGCGTCTCTCTCGCGTCTGTACGTTCTCTTCCGCGTTCGCGAAACCGTCGCACGAATCAGCTTCCACGTATCTGCGCGCCCGAGTTTTTCTCTTTTTTCCCGCGCGCCTGATCCTCTCTTTCTCTTTCTCGGTGTCGCCTTTCTTTTTTCTCACAGTCCGCGCGCTCCTCCGATCCGACCCTTCTTCTTTCTTCTTCGCGCCGAGATTCCGCTCGGGCTCGTTTGGTCCAGCCCAGCGTCAGGTCAACGCCCCAGTGACCAACGCACCTTGTTCCTACACGTTCGCCCGTTCATAACGCGTGCGTGTGTGCGTGCGTGCGTGCGTGCGTGCGTGCGTGCGTGCGTGCGTGCGTGCGTGATCTCTCGGCGTCTCCGCGTGTGTAGTACCAGCGCGCGCACAAGCACGCACTCACGCACGCACGCACGCACGCACGAGGGCTCAATCTAGGGCAGAGTGAGCAGATGCCGGAGCGCGGCTTTTTCTCTTCATCTACCTGCGATAATCCGAACGGAGATATCCACGTCGAAAAAGTCGAGATGCCGGAGTATATCATCGCGGATCGTTTGTTCGAGATTTATGCGAATTCGAGACCGCGAGCAGAAAACCCTTCCGTCAGTTGGAATCGATTTCGTCATTTTTTAAATACGCGAAGAAAGAAATCAATTTCTACAATTTCATCGACATTGCGTCGAAATAGACATCAATAAAAACGATTTGTACACCGTTCGACATAAACGCTTTTTAATACACAACCACACGCGTCATTAGTTCCAATTAGGGCGACTGTTTCGATATACATATATAAAATTTGTAGCGCAATTTACGAGAAAGGACCCGTGCGCGCAACGACGTAATAGCGGCGTTCTGTGTAATGGCGTTGTGCACAGCGCGCGCGTAGCGGTAACGCGGATTTTCATGTAATCATTTCTGCCAGACGGTCGCGCGCTGCAAAACGAGCAAACGAAGTCGCCTTCCCCCCCTCATTTTCTTCTCTGGCATCTCGGATGTGTTCCACTCGGGACACCATCGTCGTCGTCGTTGTTGTCGTCGTCTCGGAACATTTGCGCGGTCCGAAGAAAGGAGGACCGTGCCCGAGACACACGAGTGGTGAAAAATGGATAATCGGTAATTGCCCCCGTGATCGTGCGGGACAGTCGCGCGGCGCGCGATGGCGCAGAGAGAAAGACCTTGCGCAAGCAGGTGACCGCCTCCTACTATAGAAGCATGTTGTTTTTCACACGAAGTCGCATTCGAGATAATCCACACGTCGAGCGAACTTGGAATTTTTCTTCTTGTGGTTCTGTACTTTAAGTTCCAATCTTTTGACGCAAACCGAGAACTTATTGATGAAATATCATAATTGAGAAATATTTTTTTACTAGAGATTTTTCGTTCGCATGACGCACTAATTAGTTTTCATAGAAAAATTTAATATTTATGTATTTTTGTTTGAAACTATTGTTTCTTTAATGCTTATTTAATTTCCGTGTCATATAAATTATCGAAGTACTAATGACTCAACAATATAGCATGCCGACGTATCCAAATGATTAAAAACATCTGCAGACACACGTGTCGATGTGCTCGCCTTCACGTAACGCGCGAAATTTATTTTCTCTCGTTCTTTGCGCGAGATGAATCCCGTCGGTGCCAGCCGATTGTTAACGTCGCGCGCAATCGGGCACGTAGATAATCGCGAGGGATTCACCGTGGCGCCGTAGAGAGATCACGGTCTCCTCTTTCTCTCTCTCTCTCTCTCTTTCTTCTCTTGCCAATGACACGGGCGGGACAGAAATTACGTCCGTTTGGTGCCCGCGCGCGAGTCTCTCGGCTCCCTCAAGGCTTTTAATTTCAATGGTATGCCGCGCCCGATGATTCCCCCGCGATATATCGGCGAAGGAAGGAGGGCTATACGCCACCCCCTTCGCGGGATCCCGACCGATTATTCCTCGGCGTTATTAGGACTCCACCCCAACGTGCCCGGAGTCCGGCGAGCGGAAAAAGGGAATGCGGTTATGGTTAGGGAAATTACGGTATGTATACGGGACTCGTAAGAGCGTAAGTGGGTGGTGCGCGAATAAACTATCAGCGCGAGTTTATACGCTCAGGAAACGACGCACGTATAAATCTCGAGAGCCCCGATATAAAATCGCACTTGCACTTTTACGTACGCTATTGCGCGCGCTGCTTTGTATTTCGAAACAAACGTATTCCGCTTCTCTCGCGCAAATGTTAGTGCGCTTCACTGCGCTTAATAAATAAATTATTGACTCTTAGAGCGCGTCGCGTTACTTAATTAAAACTAATTTTCTCTACATTATACCCTCTTTGAGCGCGTTGCGCAAATGTTATTTTAATAATATAGGGTGTACTCGCGTATCAAAGCGCTTTTTTTCTACACGTGTCACCAATCTCGCGGTAATTTTTCTAGAAAAAAAATGCAAAAAAAAAGAGTACAAAAAAACCCCAAAGTATTTTGTTTCGCGGAACAACTTGCAACAGATAGACGCGTCCCTTTGCGGTTTTTACGTATATGCGAAGCGCGCGTCGCGTAATTAACAATTCTGTTGCGTCGTGCTTTTATTGCGATTAAAAATAACGAACGTTCACAAAGCCGCCAAGTTGAAATCCAAACCTCACGAAAACACGAAAGAGTTGTTGCAAAAAACCGCATAAGTATATATATTATTTGTGTGACACGTTTAATTACGACGTCGCGGGCACACGGCCGGGAGGAAGATCACGCGCGCGCGCGCGCGGTTTCTTTCTAACGATTGTTAAGTCGAGAGAGTTTCACTCGCGAAACCCGATACGGAAATAAGTTTCTCGTTCTTTCGCGTCGGTGCAATATCGGAGAGATTTTTTTTTTGAAAACTTATATCTACGACGCTGCGCTGCTCTCCCTTCCCCGCTTTAAACAGTCCGTACGGACTCTGACTTTCTAATCGGCTGACGGACAACGTGAAATATACTCGATTGTGCGCACTCGCCGTTTCGAGATCGACGACAGAAGTGACATATGTCGAGGAAGACAAAAAAAAAAAAAAAAAAAAGAGCACTCACACTCGATCTTAATTCATCCACGGGACAGAACTAATTTATTTCGCGCTCGCTTTCTTTTTGCTCGAGCGAGAACCATATAGTCGCTCTCATTCCGAAAGAAAAAAACATTTATAATCATCTCGCACAGATTTGAGAATCGCGACAAAAATCTGCACCAATACGCATGATCGATAGTTCCAATCGAACTTCATGCGATCTTCTATCGACCGCGATGTGCGTTTAATTTACATGTGCGTCAGACGTGACACTTCACTCTCGCAAAAAAAAAAAAACTCACGAGATCTTCTAGCATCATCTAAGTCATAATTACGCGACAAGATTTAATCGAGCGTGTGCGTGTGCTCCGAGCCAATTAAAAATTCTTCGGCTTCTATCAATAAAGCGATAGCATCGCCGCTAACGGTAGAAAATGTCTTTTGCCCTTATCCCGGGAGAGAGAGAGGAGGGGAAAGACACGAAGAGGAGGCCGGGCGTCCTGAGTATATCTACGTGTAAATCTTCCCGTCTCTCTCTCTCTCTCTCTCTCTCTCTCTCTCTCTCGCGAGCTATCCGGGCACGATGTCAATGCGACCAACAATTGGCCATTCTTCGGCCGCATCGGTATCGCCGGTAAGGTGCAACTCAATCCACGTTGAGTTGGCCATTGTGCGACGTCGAAGAATCCGCCGTCACCGAGCTGGGAGCTCCTTTCCTTCCCGGATGGAAACACAATGCGCACCGACCGGGGGAGGTCTCGATACACGGCCCCGCGTAATCTTTGCGTCGCGATATACGTATATCGCACATTTCCTTCAAAAAGCTTGACGTCGTTTATGTTTGTTGAACAACACACAGGAGATGACGATTTCGTCAATGAAAGAACAACGTTCGCGTCTTTTTGTGACAATTGAGCAAATATGACGGTTGAAAGTTCACATTGCTCAGTCTCATTCAAATCAAACGCGCGCGTGACTTTTCAGATTTCTTTGGTCTTCGCAACGAGAAAATAACGCCTCATTTAGAAGTTAATTTCTCCCGCGCGATAATCAATCGCTTACCGCGCGCAAGAAAAAGAGACGTTAGATCGATACGCGTATAATTGCTCTTATCGCGTTCCGTGTCTCGCGCGAGAAGACGCGCGCCGAACAAATGAATTGCTCATTAGATGTTCCGCTTTTTAACGTCTTCGCGTGTTGATCTCATCTCGCGATTGACCGAACGTTGCTGACGACCGGGCAAAAATTGTGATATCTCACTTCATCTGTACGTATTCGCGACGACGAGGAAAAAAATCGACGGGATTACAAGAGGCAACAATAAGTTACGGATGATTTGCATGTTGGTCTTGCTCGCCGCGCAAGTAATCGCAGATCATTAATAGTGCGTAAGCTCCGTGTAACGATGTCGTAATCGGAAATCAGTTGACTTTATTGTTACAGTTCTCTCTCTCTCTCTCTCTCTCTCTCTCTCTCTCTATTTCTTTCTTTGTTTCTTTTTGTAATTTTGTTATAAACATGTACGCTTGAGGGGATCTCATTCCAGAGCGTTAAATAAAGCATCAATCAATCAATCAATCAATCTCTCTCTTTGTTGCAAGCGAAGCCGCTCACGGTAACTTCCAACTTTTGCACAATTGCGCGCAAAAATCATCTACACACAGTTGTACTTTAATGTTCTTCAAGTTTTCCTATGTGTACCGCGAAGTGCGCGTTTTGATATTGAATGTATCGCATCTATTGTTGTCTCTTTTCCGCGTTGCCGATTAGTTGATCGAGTCGAGTCGAGTCGAATTGAATTGGTAAGATCGAGAGAGTAAATAATGACAGAAAAGCGATTTTGACAGTTCGTCGTATACGTGGAGAAAATTAAAAACGTGACTAAAGTAAAGTTACTTGACAGAAAAGAGTAGAAAAACAACACGTGACTATTTAAAGTAACGTGATTGTAATTTATGTTATATATAACACATTAAATAAAAAATATATATTATCCATATAATTTATTATATATAGTAAACAATATAAAGTATAATATTATACTTTATAATTGGTATTGAAATAAGAGGCGTTACTGAACAAAATTGCCAGGTAGAATGCAGATGTATTATGTTTCAAAATTAGTTACAAACGTTTCGACTACAAAGTTTTAGTCTTCTTCAGTGTTCTGTGTAATGACAAAATTCATAAAAATAAAATAAAATAAAATATTTACAAC